>NW_026099573.1:1739938-1741330 GCF_025091365.1 Daktulosphaira vitifoliae
CATTTGAAAACATCACGAAAAGTTTATTTAGAAAAGTATATTTTTTTTCTGATGAAAGTTCCTTTTGTTTAGTGTATTGACACGGCCACGGCGTTGTCACACGTTGACACCCCGCGGTCGTGTCAGCTCCTTCTCAGCCACCGCTTAACTGTAAACCGGACCGTCACACACACGCGTTATCGTCGTGGTGTAAAGTCCAACAAATGCCTAGCGTCGTATACCCCGCCGCAATAATACGTACAGTCAGTTATCCCCGTGACACCTTTATATGCGTTTCCTTTTCGGTTTTCGTTTTTCTGTTNCACGAAAAGTTTATTTAGAAAAGTATATTTTTTTTCTGATGAAAGTTCCTTTTGTTTAGTGTATTGACACGGCCACGGCGTTATCACACGTTGACACCCCGCNCTGCACCATACAACTGAGTCTATCATTCTCAATACTTTGTTTTTTTGTTTTTCTTCTTTTATTGTAATTTACACAATAAACTTCGGGTCACGCCCGTGAGTACTCAGACACCTTGTGCGTTAAATTCTTTCACAACAACCTGTATCAGNTTCTGATGAAAGTTCCTTTTGTTTAGTGTATTTATTCATAAGTAACAAAATTTTTTTATTAAAAAGTATTGCATAAATTCCTTTAAATTTGTATACGCATTAAAAGTATATGAATATACAACTCCTTTTTATTTTTATAATATCTCCGTAAAAATTACAATATTATATTATTGAATACCACTTTCATACTCAATTTAATTACTGTAATTATTATGTATTCATATATTATAGTTATAAATCGGGGTAAAATTAAGGGAATAAGTGTTATTGTTGTTTTTGAAATAATCTACCAATTTCATTTTTTTCTATTTAATAATATTTATTTCAAACTTGCAAGTTGAGTTAAAAGTTATGGTAATAAATTCATTTTTTTTTTATTAAAACTTTCACTTTAAAGAACAAAAAGAAGTAGGTTCAAAATGATTACTTTTAACATATTAAAAATCAATTATTAATTATTAATAATTAATTATAAAAATTATATAATATATAATTAAAATAATTACTAATCTGGATATAATTAAGGAAATAGGAGTTGATGTTGGGTTGGGTTGGTTACATTTTTAACTTTATAATGCTATAACTCATTGAAAAGTGTACGAATCAACACAATTTTTTTATGAGAAATAATATTTTTTAATAATCCCTTTTTCATTCGACATACTTTATCTTAATCAGGGTATTAATAAGAAACTAGCAGATAATGTAGCTTTTGTAATTATCCACCAATTTCTTAGAATTAAACACTATCTACTGATTTGCATCGAAGCGTTTCTTATGATAGTGATTTTAATCACTGTCAGATTAAATCTATACTGGACCCAACTATGCAACATCC
>NW_026099573.1:1742044-1752945 GCF_025091365.1 Daktulosphaira vitifoliae
GATTTAAAATAGCAACTTTTTTACAAAAACTAACTTTTTCAACTTAATTTTTGAAAATGTTCCGGAAATACTGCGTCCTTTAAACATATATCAAATTAAAGCTTATTTTATGTACTGCAAAATGAAAAAAAAAATTTATCCCGACGACCTATCTTCTATCCGCAAATGGCTACCGTATTCAAAAATATGCTATTTTTCTATTAAAAGTCTAGGTTTTGTATTTTATTTTATTTTAAAATATCTTATTAGGAGAATATATTGACTTTCATGAATATTATATAATTTAATTGACATAGAATAAAGGTCATAAGATATAAGAAATGACAACTTTTTCATAAAAAATTTACTTTTTCCACTTAAATTTTTTAAATGTTCCGGAAAGTCTGACACTTTTATCTATATCGTAAATTAAAGCTAATGTAATGTACTTTTTTATTTAAAAAAATTACGGACTTTATTTTGTCTTCACGGTGAAAATGCCTACCAAATGCTATTTAAGTGTGAAAATTCTCAATTTTGTATTTTACATTTTTAACTTTATAATGCTATAACTTTTTGAAAAATGTATGGATCAACACAATTTTTTTATGAGAAATAATATTTTTTAACAATCCCTTTTTCATTCTACATACTTTATCTTAATCAGAATATTAATAAGGAAATAGCAGATCATGTAACTTTTCGAATAATCCACCAATTTTTTAAAATAAACACAAATTTTGAACTTGTAAGATTCATAGAATGGGATACTGTCTAAGGAGGAGTGGAGGAAGCCCTCACACTAGCTTTTCATGGGAAACAAATTATAGAAAATAATACAAGGGCCCAAAATTGTTGGCCCCTCCAATAAACATTTTCTGGCTACGTACCTGAGTAAAAGCACCATTTTTTTGACTTGCAACCCTTTTGATGGATGAAAAGTATGATTATCCAACTCAAAAGTATTGTTTTAAGGTTCATTATAAAACAATGTATTATAGTGAAAGCATTTATTGAAAAATAAAAAAAGAGACAAATAAACTTTCAAACATAAACCTTTCTCAGTACAAAAATAAAAATTAAACTTTCTCAGTACAAAGATAAAAAAATACCTTCTCAGTATAAAAATAAATAGCTAATAATTTTTCGGTAACAACATAAAGTAAAAGTTCTTAATAATAATATCTCAGTCTATCACATTTTTATGATTCTTGAAGAGATTTTATGTCATAAAACTTATCGTGGGTCATTTCGACAACTTTGTACCGATTTCCCGTTTTCTTGACTGAGCGAATCAAAGTGCGGTATGTCTCTGGTGTGTAAATTGGTCCAGATTTTAGGTGTCTTTTAATTTGTCTTTCAATGACACTGCACATTATCACCTTCATTTTGCGAGTGACCACGTATAAGAAATTTATGTGTAATAGATTTGACTTTTAAATTAATGACCGCATAAGCATAGATTGACAAAATGTACTTATTTTTCTGTTGACCGCCACAATTATCAGAGTAAAAAATAAGATCTATTTCTTTTTCCGGATCCTTTTCAATTTGAGTTTCTATATAGGCAAGGATGCAGGTACCAATTTCTACAGCTCTTCGAGATCCCTCAGTCTCGTCCCAAAAGTAGCAAGTAACGTCTTTTGCATTCAGGTCGCTGACAGTAAAATTCAGGCAATTAATCCTTGATTTGTAAAAAAACATAGATATTTGTCCTTTTAGGACTTGCATAACAGCTTGTCAGTCATAAACTGCTACTATTGTACTGTCTGTTCTGCTTTTGTTCATCTCTTTTTTTGTTCTTGCCAATGTCTTCTCTTGAAGGTGGTCTTCATATTTTTGGCATAGACGTTGCTTTTCTTCCTCATTGGCATTCTTGTAGCTCTCACATAGGTCACATTGATCCTTTTTGGGGATAAAAAATGAAATATTAAATTCGGAGTTGAATATTCTGTAGAATGTTGAGGCAGTGGCAAATGGTAAGTTTTTATGTTCACGGTCAGATTTATAATCTCGGTATAAGTCTACAAGAGATTTGTCACTGCAAATATATTCTCTAGTAGTCTGGGCACGAAGATAATGTGACTCTATTCTTGGTATTGAATTGATAAAGTCTATAACGCTTTGCTTTACTTGTTGATTAATTTTAGGTTGTTTTCCGTGTTTGCCTCTATGCTCAGCTTTTAGCACTCCCATGTCTATTTTCTTGGAAAGAGCAGTTTTAATAACTGTATTGTTTAAATCAAGAGTAGATTTAAAAAAAGTTTTACACACTCTTATTTTCGAAGTAAAATGCTGTATTCGCAGCTCTTACATTTTGTGTGGACGAATATCTATATTTAGGTTTAATTTTATGAGAGTGTCGTACGATAAACTCTCTCTGTTTTTGAAGGTCAGCCAATTCCCTATATGCATTGAAAAGTTGTTCCCTTGATTGATCATTCATTTTGGATGTGCAACTTAACCTACAGTTGGATTTACAAGGCGGACAAACCCTTCTCTCTGAAACATTTTTCTTTGACTTAGATAAGGAATGATAGGCTTTTCCAGAGTTTCGAAGCATTTTTGCAACCTTGGCTTTCCATCGCAACGGCTTATTCACTATTTTTTTCCTTTTTTCTCTTCTTCGGTAGGCTTTTCTCCATGATCTTCAAGACTTGCAATATTGCTACTGCTTGAAGAGCTGCTTCTGTTTCTTGAACTTGTCGAGCTGCTACTTTATACGGATAAAAACGAAAATCTGTCCTTATGTGATTTTTCTTTAGGATCAACTAAAGTCGGATCCCCATCAGAGTCATCAAACTCGCTATAATCACTTATGGCTGGCGATGATACATAGGAATCGGTTTGTTTCGAAGTGCTTGGCATATCAATGAGAGGATTGTCAGCTTCCTGATTCTTAGACGTCGAGGCTATCTCTGGTGATCCATTTTGGCTGATATTCTCTTTATTGTTATTAATAGCCAGGCTGACTAACAAAAGGCCACATCCATTCATCTTTCTGAAACAACAGAAGGTATATTCAAATGTACCATCAAAAGTGCAACAACTCAAAACAACTAATTTGAAGCTCTAATGATTATAATTTTGAGAATAGTTAGTCTAAGATCTTTTGTAAGGTTGAAAATATATTGCACAGCATTATACAAATGGCATTTGCTTTAATTGTTTAAGAAATAATCAGGATATAAGATCAATTCAGCAAAACAGGTTCAACTTGAAAAGTTGAATATTTCTGTTCAAAAGAGATTCAACTCAAAATAAACATAACACTTTGACTTACCTTAGACAGAAAAACTGTGTTAACTCAAAATATTTCACTAAATATCTGTCGATTTTAATGAATTTAATCCAACAAAACTGTAACAACTCGAAATATCAAGCTTTTTTAGTAGAGAGGCACGCCTTTCCTGTTCGCGATGCTGGTGTAAACTAAAATTGTTACTATTTTGGTGGGACAATTATGAGCTCACTCATTCAACTAAAAAGACTCTTAGCGCTCTCTATCAAAATCTAATTGAGATACAGTTGAATCGGTTTTGTTGGCATACGCAGCATGATTTCTAGAATTCGAATTATTAGTTAACTCAAAAACACAATATTTTGACTTGTTACAGTTTAGATCTAGATGTGCGATATTTACACTTATAATTGACTTTACGACTTTAATGAGTGGATACTTAATTAATATAAAAGATTCAGCGAGCAAATTAACAAAAGATTTAATGAAAGTGATTCAGTGGAGAGTCGTCCACGTTCGACCCTATAACTCTTGAATGAGTAGCTGAATACTGGCGCGGCGGCGGCCGTAGGCCCGATACATTAAAAAGGGCTAAAGCAAGCATTGAATGTTCTAGAAGGACTAGAGGGTTGCTGGTAAATACTTTATATACAAGACAAAGGGGCTTCCGTTCCCATGATTAATATATATACTATTAAATTATACAATTACAATTAGGCAGCAAAGAGCCAGTTCACAACAATAAGTTAGGTATAAACTTTCTATAATAGTTAATCAATCCAAAAAAAGTTTGCAAATGTTTTTTGGATTTGGAATTTGAGTAATAGCTTTGATCTTTGCTGGGTCTTGTTTGCACCCGTCTTTGTTAATAATGTAGCCTAAAAATTTAATTTGTTCTTTAAATAAGATATATTTTCCCTTCCATACTGTTAAATTCATCTTTAATAAAGCTAGGGCTCTCAAATATTCTTGCTCATTATCACCAAATATTAATACTTCATCAAAATATATTTTGATGTTATTAATGTGTTTAAGCTTTTCACTAAATCTGTTTAAAAATATTCCTACTGATGAATTTATGCCAAATGGAACTCTGTTGTATACATAAACATCTTTGTGCGTGCTTATGGCCATTAGCTCCTTTGATTTTTCTTCTAAACTAAATTGTAATTGGCTTAGATCTATGATTGAAAACTTCTTTCCTGTTTTAATTTCCACCATTAACTCCTCTTTAATTGGAACAAGGGCTTTTTCTACTTTTATATATGGATTTACAGTTAATTTATCATCTCCACATATTTTTATATCACTTGATGGTTTAATTATTGGTACTATTGGTGATCCCCAGTCACTACATTTGACTTTATTGATTATATCTTCTTTTCCCAATCTGTCTAATTCCAGTTCAATTTTGTTCTTTAATGCTAATGGTATAGCTCTATATCATCTGTAAATACCTCTGGGTATTTATTAAATAATTATTGTTCCATATTAATATATTTAATATCTGATACATTAAATATATTTTGTAATTAAGTTACATTCGATTGACTTTCTAGTTAAACATCTATTTTCTGTATCCATTCTATACATATGAGTATTTATATTTTATAATATACCAGTTTCCTTTGAAATTTCTATTATACTTCACCTCAATATTAATATATCCTAATGTTTCGACTGTTTATTTAGTGTAATATTGATGTTTTAATCGATTGTTTTCAACCTTATTTTTCAGATATGATGGAAACTGAAGCACCCGTATCCAGTTTTATCTCCACCAATTTGTTTTTTACCAAGACTCTCAACTTAATGGGAACCGTTCCCTTATCTGCCTTGTCAATATTTTTAATATGATATAGTTTATTAAAACTTTCAGCTAACTCATCCATACTATCATCACTTTCTTTACTATTGTTTACTATTGTTTACTTTTAACTCAGAAATATAATTTATTTTCTTTGGTTTCTTATTTCTACAAACATAAGATAAATTACCAACTTTTTTACATGTGTTGCATGAATACTCCTTGTACCTGCATTGTGAAAATGTGTGATTGTTTCTTCCAAAGCACAAGCAATGTCTTTTTTTCATATTGTTTACATTATTTTAATTTTTCCTGATGTGAAATTGTTTCGTGATATTCTACTGATTTGTATTGTTTGAATTAATTTGCGGTTTGTACCTTTCATTTTTTATATAGTTAAGTTCTTCAATTTCGCTTCGTCCCTCTGTATCTTTATCTACTCCTCTTGTAATGCCTCTTTTAACGCATTATCAAAAGTTAGGTCTTTCTCTTTTAATAATCTAAAATGACGTTTAGGTCTCTTAGGTGTTCAACAAATATTCTTCCAAAATTGCAGTGATTGGATAGTTTTTTTAGCCCTCTAACATACTGCTGGATGCTTTCCCCTTTTTTTTGAGTCCTGTTATTAAATTTGATTCTTTCAGATATGAAATGTGGTTTTGGGTCGAAGTATGATCCTAATTTTTCTTTGATTTGTTTGTAAGTCAGTTCATCCAGCTTTTTAGGCGAGCATAAGTTTTTTAGTATTTTGTATATGTTTTTATATACTACTGCCAACAACGTTGGGACTTGTTTTGCTGCCACTATATTATTGCACTTTACAAATATGTTGAATTTTTCCGTATATGATTCCCAGTCGCCGACGCTGGGATAGAACAGCTCCATATTTCCGATTGCTACACTCATAATTTTACCTGTTTTATTCTCATCGCCACTTTGTTATGTATCTCTTTATTTAATATGAGGAACTTTAATTTATAATAAACTTAACTTAACATGATTAATAATTATAAAATCTAATGTATATATATATATATATATATAATGTTAGGTTATGCTACAAATGAATAATACAGTGTTGATACATAATACAACAATATCAAGTACTGATAACATACACAACATAACAATTTGTTTCTATCAGCGCCATTGTGACATTAATCTTAAATGTCTCCTTATCCACATTGGTATATATAATATTTTATAATTCATGAATAATACATTTAATTGTTATGCTTTGAAAATTCATTCTACATTCATTCATTCAAATATGTGTCCGCCAATTAAATGTTCTTAAAAAACAGTTTGTAATGTTGCAGAATTTGACTAGTTTTTTTTATAAATCTTATCAATTAGAGGTGTGTGCAGTAGGTGTAAAGTATTTTAATAGTTGTGTATGTGATAACCTCCACTAGTCAACCGGTCTGATATCTGTCATCCTATCGTCATCAGCTGACCGTCACTCTGCACCTGTACCAATATTGTTGTATTTCCCCCCAATGAACGTGTTCAAAGTTGGCACCACCACCACCCGGCGTCACGATCACCGGGCACTTACAAATGCCACGACAACGGATTTTTTTTTCCCAACCATACTACCGAGGCGTCAAGTCGTGTTTTCTGTATATTTTTGTTGTGAAAACCACGTTTTTTTTTGTACATTTTTTTTTTTGTCCTCCGTTTTTTTTTATTAAAATAAAACGTTGAGTTGATCTGCCGTCTACTTGTGGTGTCAACCAGGCTGTATTTTTTTTTTTCCGTTTTTTTTTAAATAAAACGTTGAGATGCCAATGATGATGGTGATGTGAGGAACAACTATGGTCGGTGGTGGGCCGTCACTCCTCGAGAAACAATCAACGACAAGTATCAATAAAACTCCCCCTTTGTACCCTTTGACAATGTTGTGTATATAGCACCTCTTTCTTCTTTTTTTATTCTTTCCTTATGAATATATATAACAATATTTATAAATCTTCAATAATTAAATAATTAAAAAATGTTATTATATTATACATGGCCTCTTTTTTTTCTCTCAATACTTTTCTCTCATTTTTATTAATATTTGTTTTTTTTTTATCAAAACCTAGTAGCTCCGTCAACAAGTACTATCTTGCTTGGCGCGGCTAATAGGTCACTGTCCAGTGTTCCACCGGGCAGTGGGTAAATAGTAGGCCCTCCGTTTTAGCTGAAACCTTACAAGTTTCACCAATATCAAGACGCTATTGTAAGCGCGTTAATAGAACTCGATCACGTTGATGAGTTTGATAATATCAAACATTGATAATATTGCCGTTGATTGCTGAAATAGAAAACATTTTTTATGATATTAATGCTGTTGCGTCCCTAGTTCAAAACGTGAATAAACCGCATCCCGCTGTTACTGCGCCCAGCCATTCTCATACGTTATACAACAACATGTATGCGAATACGAATTTAAAATTTAATGGTAGTATCACAGACTAGACTACTTTCCGTAATACATTTGAATCTATTGTGAACATCGATTCTAATAAAATTAGGCAATTCGTTTGTCCGGATCCGCGCTTGCTGTCATAAAATTTGTACCAATTAGGGAAGCCAATTACTATATAATGTGGAACGCGCTTACCGATAGGTATGAAAATAAAAGAGTTAGCAACGCCACACTTGGACAAAATCTTTTCATTTCAACCTATGAATAGTGAATCACTTTCATCTTTGCAACTTTTTTTGAATGTTCTGACTTAAGACAAAATAATACAACACACTCGCGTGAGTTCATACAAAAATATTCTCCAAATATTAAATTTAAAAACCTAAAAGGATAGGAGATATAATTTGTATGTCTTGTTTCTGGAAAATTTATTAAAAATTGAAGATTCCTTCCTTCATAATAAATAGTCTAATAAATTTTAAAATTAAACTTTATTCTATACGAATTTAAGACCTCTTCTACATCCCACTATTATTTAAAAATATTTTGCATGTTTTTCCATTAATTTAATTCAATCTGCTGGTAATACGTTATCTCTTAAGAATTTATTTACAAATTAGCTTGTTAAATATTTTTATTGTTGTTTTCTTATTAGAATATTAATGTAATTTTTATAGTGTTATAATATGTAATATTGTTTTTGTAATTGTAAATTTAGTAATTTTTATATGTTTTTGTTTTTACTCTATTAGTTAAATCTTTTTCTTCTTTTCTTTTTCCTCGCCTTAATCCCAACTACTTGGGGTCGGCCACCCTTATCCTAAACTTCCACTTGACACGATCTCCCACATCATCTACGCTCACATCAGCTGTCCTCAAATCGCATTCAATAACATCCCTCCATCTCTTTTTTGGTCTTCCTCTACCTCTTATTCTATTAGTTAAATCAATTATTGTAAATCATTGTTATCATTATATTATAATTTGTAATGAATTGGACTGAGGTCTATTAATGAAGAAAATAAATAAACTTCGAAATTATTTATCTGTTATTTATTATTGAATTTATAAATAGATTATCGAGTGAAAATATGTGAAATACTACTTTATTGTTTTGTAAGTGTCGTAACACAAATAAATGAAAAGAGGACTACGATGACGAAGATGATGTATGTGTATACAACGCTGATGTTGAGTCTGCTGACTGGGTATTCACATGCGTGTAATCATACAGCAATTACCGTGCTCGGCTGACACTCCGGGTTAGCTGTGGGTGTCCAAAGGTCGTTGTTATAGGAAGGGAATGAAGGTAACATCTAGGTATGAGGTGCAGACGAAGTGCAAGACACAAGTACTCTGAAATGTTGAGGACTAGAGTAGGTAGGTGAAAAAGGAAAAACAAAGACTTGACTTTATACAGTAAGCCGGACAGCGACAATCGAGCACTGAGACTGATAAATGACACAAAGCACTGGAGTCGACTGACGAAGATGGCCAGGTCATTTGGGTTTTTATAATAATTTGGACTATTGCCAATTTAACAATAAATAATAATTGTTAATTCATCAGTCTCTAGAAGCGGGTGTGTTGTCTGTATTTTGGTATAATAAATTTTCACAATAATGGTAACGTGACACCATCACATTAGTATACATTGGACACTGTAAAGTTCAAAGTCAACATTATATAATTATTATTAAATTTATTGAATCATTTTAGCTTCGATGCAAAGCTGAGAAGGTATTAATTTTACTATGATGTATTTTTTTTTTTTTTGTGTCTATGAACGCTCAAACTCCGCTTTCGTTGGACTGATTTTGATGAACAATACGTCAAAAGATCACAAATCGTATCTAGTCGAAGACAATACCCTCAAAAATTGAAAAAAATTTCCTTGTTCCTCGTAAACAGGGTCGGGGGGGGGAAATTCCCCAGAAAATTATAGATTCATAAATCACTAATTTTAGACATTTTTACAATTTTTAGCTTCGATGCGAACCTAAGAAGGTATTAATTTTACTATGATGTGTTTTTTTTTTAACTACTATATTATTTTTATAAAAATTACAATATTAAATTATTGAATATTAATTTCATACTAAGTTTAATTACTAAAATTATTATTTATTCATATATAATAATTATAAATCAAATAACTAATCAGGATAAAATTAAGGGAAGAAGAGTTATTGTTGCTTTTGAAATAATCTACCAATTTCTTAAAATTAAACACTATCTACAGATTTGTACCGAACCATTTCTTATGATAGTGATTTTAATCAGTGTCAGATATCATCTATACTTGTCCCAACTATGCCACTTCTATATTGTACCGCGACCCAATTGTGCTACTGTTTTTTTTTTATTTTATATAGACCTCAAGTAGTTGGAATTAAGGCGATAAAGAAGAAGATAGACATAGAAAACATTAAAGATCTAATTGTAGAAAATTAATCCAGTAATTTTGAAGACGAAGTTGTCAAAACAATTAATCCTAAAGAAACAACTTTATTAGTTAGGTGTGCAGCTCACACATTAAACTTTTCCATTGAAGATGGGCTTAAAATTTCAATTATTCAAAAAGTTTTTGTCTTGCAAGACAATTAATCAATTACAACACTTGTTCATATTTAATGATAATTTATTTTAAAATATTATACCTCACAATTTAATCTATAAAACATTTTTCAAATAATTACAAATTATTATAATAAGTGTTAAAATATTTTACTGCTAATATTTATTTATTATATATATTCTCTGTATTTTGTAGATAGTAAAAAAATTCAGCATCCCAACATATGCTGGATTACTAAAAAGAAACAATTTGAAACTGGCAATAATTGATGTTGAAATAAAATGATCATCTACATATGACATGCTTGTAACAATAGAGGTATAGTCTAATACCTCTGTTGTTATAGGTTATACATTTCTGGTTATTAGGCTCAACCTAGGTTGAGCCTTCTAAAATTTGAATTGTCATGTTACAAAGAAATGATATACTTATGGGAGGTTTTATTACTTGTTGGTGGAATATTATGGCTAAATTATAAATTATTATTACTTGTTTGATTAATGCTATAAAAAATATTATAAAGTGGAAAACTTTTACTAGAAAGTCCAATTTTTTTGTAGGTGTTACTACATATTTTGTATTATTATAACTTAAAACTAAAACAATTTATATGCTGGCCAGCGCTTAAGCTAATAGGACCAATAAAAATGGGAGTGAAATCCAACAAAATAATATACAAAAACGGTAGCACAGTGGGGTCGAGGCACAGTGTGGACGAGGCATAGATTTTATCGTAATAGATAACTGAAATAGAAAGAATAGTAATCATATCCTAATAACTTTTGGTGTTTAAAAAAATTCTGCAATTGAAATATTCAGAACTTAATTAATTTTAATAATTTACTTTAATTAAATGAACCAATCAAACCAAAGTAGTTAAAAA
>NW_026099573.1:1753441-1812897 GCF_025091365.1 Daktulosphaira vitifoliae
GCTTTGCATCGAAGCTAAAACTTAAAATATAGTAAAATAATTTTAATACGAATAAGAAATTTCTTCTTGCAAGGAGCGACTAAAGTGATAGGGTCCTTGATCTTTATTGAAGTTATTGAATGTAAATGAGATAAAAATCAAACGAGTTAAAAATGTATACTAACTTAAAAAGAATTAAGAAAAAATGCAAAAAATTCATTGCCATACGCGTGTTGGAACCTCGTACCCCAAGCGTGTAAAACATAAATTTTACCAACTCGGCAACCGTACGTTGCTTCCGGCGGTTGAAAAATTGGCTATTTAAGCTAGTTCAAATTTCAAAGTTATTTTTCTCGACTTAAAAGAAACAAACAAATTTAAATAAGTTTAACTTTCTATGCTATATTAATTTTTTATTTATATAATATTTATGAAAATCTGTACTCCCCTTGTCAGGTATTTTAAAATAAAATAAAATACAAAACCCAGAATTTTAACACAAAAATAGCATATTTTTGCATACGGTAGTCATTTTTACCATGAAGACAAATCCAGAGGTCAAATTTTTTTTTTTCACATTAAAGTATATTACATAAGCTTTAATTTAAGATATATTTAAAAGTGTCAGTATTTCCGGAATACTTTCAAAAATTAAATTGAAAATATCGTAGTAACAATACGCATGTTTAAAGTTTTGACCCCCCTTGTTAAAGGGGTATGATCCGATTTACAAAAAAAGCGTGCCAGATGAAAGGGGTATATCAATATTTATTATAAAAAAATAATAATATAGATCCATACATTTTTCCAAAAGTTATATAAAATATAAATTAAATAATATAACATATAAAATCGAGATTTTTTTCACGGAAATCGTACGTTTTTCTTTAACTTTGATGTCCGTTTTCACCACGAAGACAAGTCCAGAGGTCAAATTTTTTTTTTTCAAATTAAAGTATATTACATAAGCTTTAATTTAAGATATATATAAAAGTGTCAGTCTTTCCGGAACATTTTCAAAAGTTAAGTTGAAAAAGTTCTACTTTCTATACGCATTTTAAAAGGTTTGCACCCCCCCTGTATAAAGGGAAATGGTCCGATTTTAAAAAAAAGTATGTCGAATGAAAGAAGTATATATAAAGTATTTATCATTAAAGAATAAAGTTGATTCATGCATTTTTTAAAAAGTTATAGCAACATAATGTTAAAAAATGTAAAATATAATATCAAGAATTTTTTCACAAAAATAGCATATTTTTGCATACGGTAGTCATTTTCACCATGAAGACAAGTCCAGAGGTCAAATTTTTTTTTTTCAAATTAAAGTATATTACATTAGCTTTAATTTAAGGTATATATAAAATTGTCAGTCTTTCCGGAACATTTTCAAAAGTTAAGTTGAAAAAGTTAATTTTTTGTAAAAAAGTTACCATTTTGAAACCCCATCCTTTGGGCTGTTAAAGGGTCAAATGTTCACAAAAATATATAAAATGATAGGTAATTATCTAAGGTATCTATAAAAAAAAAAATTATATTGATTCGGTCATTTTTAAAAAAGTTATGGCAATTTTAAGTAAAAAAAATTGAAAAAATATCGAAAATTAGCGATTTTTAAATTTGTAATTTTTTGGGGGATTTCCCCCGTTTACGGGGAACGAGGGAATTTTTTTCAATTTTTGAGGGTAATGTCTTCGACTAGATACGATTTGTGATCTTTTGACATATTGTTCATCAAAATCGGTCCAGCGAGAGCTGAGATTAAGCGTTCACAGACACAAAAAAAAATAAAAAAAATAAAAAAACACATCATAGTAAAATTAATACCTTCTCAGCTTCGCATCGAAGCTAAAAAAAAAAACATCAAATTAAATTTATAAATTAATCAAAAATAATAAAAAAATCAAATAAAAACTGGCCTGACAGTTTTTTAACCTAAAATTCCAAGTTTGGAGTCGGTCCTGACCATATAACAGAAACGCATGAAGTTAAAACACAAAAGAAAAAACAACAAAACAAAGTTTATAAAAACATCAATTCACAAAACTATGGTGAAAATCTCGGTCATAACGGTTTTGTTCCTTTTCACGGCGACGGTCGGTATACGTATATTTTGTTTTTAGGTAGGCGTTAGTTAGTAATTAAAAAGGAAAATTATTGACTAAGTGATTCCCAAACACATTCTTTTAAATTTTTTTACTGCAACATATTTAGATCATAGATTCAAAGTATTTTATCAGATAATAATAAAATTGAAGGAGATTCATTTAATAAAAACTTGGTATACTATGGAAAACTTGACTTCGCAAGATTCAGAAATGAATAAACACAATATCTGATATAGAAACAAACAATTTGAAAATGTTGATGATCCACTTGAACAGTTTTTAAAATCACAAAGTGGAATTACAACTAATTTAACACCTTAATCTGGAAGTGACAAATGTTCTATTAGAGTGTTAATTGAAAAATTTGATAATAGTTGTAGATTATATCATAAAACTGACATCGGTTAAATGCAAAGTTACCAGAAATATTTAAGTTAGTGCAAGTTGTTGCAATGGTTTTTCCATGCACACAGGTAATAGTTGATCATTAAAATTATTGGTTAAGTTCAAGAAATTATTCATGAAGATTGTAGATTAGAAATATTTTTATTATGTACTCATTTTGGTTTCATTAGTATTCGGTAAAGTCAATAATTATTTTATTTGAAAGTCATTGTGTTATATGTTTAACTTTTTAAAATATTATAAATATAACATGGGTAATACTTGAGTGTTATTTTATATTTATAGGTTTAAGTAGAAAGAACTTATTTTGGTTTGAAGTATCTGTGATATGATTTAAGAATATCAATTTCATCATCATTGTTTGATGAAATTATGATTGCATGAAATGCATAAGGATGTATTTATGTTTACAATTGAGTTCTGACGTTTTGGACCCATTGCAGAGTACATCTTCAGAGTGTTGGTTACCAGTTGGTGGCTGAAATTATGATTATTAGAGGTAACCAAGAAATATTTCAGAAGGCTTGTAAATAAAAAATTTATTTATAATAAATAAAAGTATAAACAGTTTTGTTAAATGTTTTTATTCTTTATTTTCTTCAATACAATAAAATTTTAATATTTTCTTTATTACTATTTAAAAATTAAATTTTATGCATATTTTTTATTGTTAAAATTTTACTCATCAATTCATTTTAGGAATAAATATTGCCGTCAAATGGAAGGGAATTGGGCCTCTTGGCACCCAGACTATGCCACTACCTAATAGTTTTTCTTGTAAGAATACCCAAGCTTCGTGTAATACATCATTAAAAACCGGTTTTAAACGATTAACGGTTACCTTTAAAAATTAAATGTATTATTAAGTGAAAAGCAGTTAACAATAAATATAAAACGATTATCAATAATCGTATATATGGTATGACACGGCCCCGCGTCGCTTCGTTATACACGATGCCCCGCGACTCGAGCCACCTTAATCAGCCGTCGCCCTACCTTGAGTATTTGACTGACCAACATTTCGTGCCATACGCCACTGGGCAAAGTCCAACAAATGCCGAACGACTGACGACGAGACCCGCCGCAAACGAGACAGGAGTCTTCTTCCCGTTGTGAAAGTGAGAATGTCAACGAACCGAACCGCACCCGCGCACCGTCACCAACAACGCTGCTAACCTTTATGTATCATTCTTGTATTTCTCTGGCAGTCTATCAGCCATGCTATTATCTGTGCCATGGTTTTCTGTCATTTTGTCTTTGTTCACTTTATTTTTTTTTTGTTCTAGTAAATTATTTGTCTTTTGTTGTTTTATTTTGATTCAAGCACTCTTGTGATTTGTATTTGTCAGTGTTCAGGGGAGAGGGGGGTAGCCCTTAAAAGGGCCGTTTTCCCGATATAGCTAGGAGGCCCTCGGACGTCTGGCTGTCCGGTTAATGCTGTTTCGTTTCGTGTCTTCATCTTGAAAGAACTTAGTATAATAATTTTGAAAACTCAACGAAAAGCACTTATCACAGGGGAGACCACGTGAAGGTACAGCATACCTCCCACTTTGGTTTATTACAACTTCTGTACAAAAATTTAACTTTTTAAACATAAGTTTTGAAAATGTTCCAAAAATTCTCTGAGCTTCAAACATATGTTAAAATAAAGCTTATGTTATGTACTATAAGTTCCAAAAAAAAAAAATTTGTACCGACGACTTATCTTTTATGTACAAATGGTTGTCGTAGTTAAAAACATGCAGTATTAAAATGAAAGTGTTAAAGCTTTCATGGATTGTCTTGTTGCTTGAAATGCTTAAGGATTTATCCATGTTTGTAGTTGAGTTCTGACGTTTTGGACTCATTGCAGAGTCCATCTTCATTGGTGCTTGATGGTTGCTAGTCGATGGCTGCAACTATACAATGATACTATGCTATACTATATAACTATACTATGCAATGAGTCCGAAACGTAAGAATTCAACTATAAACATGGATAAATCATTAAGCACTTCAAGCATGCAATATTGATGTTCAATTTTACGATTTCACATTTTATATTTTCAACTTTAAATTACTATAACTTTTTGAAAAATGTATGGATTAATACCATTTTTTTTCATAAATACTTTATGTTTGCTTCTTTCATTTAACTTACTCTTTTTTTAAATCGGACCATTATCTTTCATATAATTGGAGTTTTCAATAAAATTGGGGGAGTTTTCATTTTTGAAAATACGAACCAAATCAAACCTTTTCTTCTATAGGAAAATGGCCGTCGAATTTAACTAAAAATGTAATTTTTATGTAGAGATCACTGCTTAAAATTAATTATTTTAATACTTAAAACTGACATAACTTTTTGAAAAATGAACAAATTAAAATAATTTTTTTTTTATATTGAAACCTTAGATTATTTCTTTTATTTGATATAAATTGTTGAAAATCTGATTTTAAACCTGCCTATAGTAGGAATTCAAAAAAAAAATTTTGCACACAAGTTAAGCTTTTTTAATTTAATTTTTGAAAATGTTCCGGAAATATCGACACTTTTATTTAATCTTAAATTAAAGTATATATGTCATATACTTTATTTTGAAAAAAAAATTTTTTGATCTTTGGACTTGTCTTCATGGTGAAAACTATTTTATAGTTATTATAGCATATTATAGTAATCGTAATCAATAATATGCTATTTAAAGGTGAAAACGTACATCAAAGTTAAAGAAAAACGTAGGATTTCCATGAAAAAAATCTCGATTTTATATATTTAAATTTATTTTGCTATAACTTTTTGAAAAATGTATGAATAAATATTATTCAATTTTTTCTATAAATACTCTTTATATACCTCATTCATCTGTCATATTTTTAGCTTCGATGCGAAGCTGAGAAGGTATTAATTTTACTATGATGTGTTTTTTTATTTTTTTTTTTATTTTTTTATTTTTTTTTTTGTGTCTGTGAACGCTCAATCTCAGCTCTCGCTGGACCGATTTTGATGAACAATATGTCAAAAGATCACAAATCGTATCTAGTCGAAGACATTACCCTCAAAAATTGAAAAAAATTCCCTCGTTCCCCGTAAACGGGGGAAATCCCCCAAAAAATTACAAATTTAAAAATCGCTAATTTTCGATATTTTTTCAATTTTTTTTACTTAAAATTGCCATAACTTTTTTAAAAATGATCGAATCAATATAATTTTTTTTTTTATAGATACCTTAAATATTTACCTATCATTTTATATATTTTTGTGAACATTTGACCCTTTAACAGCCCACAGGAAGGGTTTCAAAATGGTAGCTTTTTTACAAAAAATTAACTTTTTCAACTTAACTTTTGAAAATGTTCCGGAAAGACTGACACTTTTATATATACCTTAAATTAAAGCTAATGTAATATACTTTAATTTGAAAAAAAAAAATTTGACCTCTGGACTTGTCTTCATGGTGAAAATGACTACCGTATGCAAAAATATGCTATTTTTGTGAAAAAATTCTTGATATTATATTTTACATTTTTTAACATTATGTTGCTATAACTTTTTAAAAAATGCATGAATCAACTTTATTCTTTAATGATAAATACTTTATATATACTTCTTTCATTCGACATACTTTTTTTTAAAATCGGACCATTTCCCTTTATACAGGGGGGGTGCAAACCTTTTAAAATGCGTATAGAAAGTAGAACTTTTTCAACTTAACTTTTGAAAATGTTCCGGAAAGACTGACACTTTTATATATATCTTAAATTAAAGCTTATGTAATATACTTTAATTTGAAAAAAAAAAATTTGACCTCTGGACTTGTCTTCGTGGTGAAAACGGACATCAAAGTTAAAGAAAAACGTACGATTTCCGTGAAAAAAATCTCGATTTTATATGTTATATTATTTAATTTATATTTTATATAACTTTTGGAAAAATGTATGGATCAATATTATTATTTTTTTATAATAAATATTTATATACCCCTTTCATCTGGCACGCTTTTTTTGTAAATCGGATCATACCCCTTTAACAAGGGGGGTCAAAACTTTAAACATGCGTATTGTTACTACGATATTTTCAATTTAATTTTTGAAAGTATTCCGGAAATACTGACACTTTTAAATATATCTTAAATTAAAGCTTATGTAATATACTTTAATGTGAAAAAAAAAAATTTGACCTCTGGATTTGTCTTCATGGTAAAAATGACTACCGTATGCAAAAATATGCTATTTTTGTGTTAAAATTCTGGGTTTTGTATTTTATTTTATTTTAAAATACCTGACAAGGGGAGTACAGATTTTCATAAATATTATATAAATTAAAATTGATATAGTATAGATAGTTAAACTTATTTAAATATGTTTGTTTCTTTTAAGTCGAGAAAAATAACTTTGAAATTTGAACTAGCTTAAATAGCCAATTTTTCAACCGCCGGAAGCAACGTACGGTTGCCGAGTTGGTAAAATTTATGTTTTACACGCTTGGGGTACGAGGTTCCAACCCGCATATGGCAATGAATTTTTTGCATTTTTTCTTAATTCTTTTTAAGTTAGTATAAATTTTAACTCGTTTGATTTTTATCACATTTAGATTCAATAACTTCAATAAAGATCAAGGATCCCATCACTTTAGTCGCCCCTTGCAAGAAGAAATTTCTTATTCGTATTAAAATTATTTTACTATATTTTAAGTTTTCGCTTCGATGCAAAGCCGAGAAGATATTTTTTTGTGACTATCATTTATTTTCTCTGCTCTAACTTGACCTACTTTTTTCAACAATACGTCAAATTACTACAATTCGTATCTAGTTGAAGATATTACTCTCAAAAATTGAAAAAAAAATTCTAATTTATCAATTAAACAGTTAGTTATTACATCGTCTCCATAAAGACAATTAAAATCATTAATTTCTAATGTTTTCAAAATATTTATTAACGAATGAAGTTTGATATGATAGGTTTCAACTACAAAATTAAATCATTTTACTTTGTAATTTAATAATTTTATTACTCTGTTTGTGTGTGCTACTATTAGACTATAATATTCAAATTTTTTTCTAACGTGTTGCTATATAAATCATTTCTAAAAAAAATGATTGTTTTTTCTCCTGAATTAACAATTGATTTTTACAAATATAATCAAATTTTATAATAAACTCAATTGAGTAAATCTTTTTAACAACTTTGTTTTGATTGGTACATTTAGTTAAAGTAAATCATTAAAATTAATTAAGTTCTCAATATTTCAATTATAGAATCTTTTCAACAAACAACAAAAGTTCCTAGGAAATTATTACTATTACTTCTATTTAAGTTATCTATTACCATAAAAATGCAAAAAAATATTGAGCTTTTCTGATAAATTTACAATAAATAGTAATTATAAAACTTTCTGACTGCATATTGATCTTAACGATACAATTTTTTTAATTGTCATAAAATTTTCTATTTAATTATGTCAATGTCAAACTTACCAATTGAGCTAAAAGTTATGGTAAAATAAATTTTTTTTTTTTTTTATAAACATTTACAACAATCAACTTTAAACGATTAACAAAATTGGTTAAATATGTCATTTTCCTTATTTTTAACTTATTAATAATCAAATTAATATTAAATATTATATCAAATCAGTATTAATTTAAAACAATTTTTTTTGTTCTTAATTATTTTTTTTTATATGTAAAAACTATTTTTTAATAATATTAAAACTTAGAAGTTATAGAAAAAGTCTAATTGCACATTTTAAAACATCGCGAAAAGTTGATTTAGAATAGTATATTTTTGTTTCTGATGGAAGTTCCTTGTAGTCCAGTGTATAAAACTTATAACTTTGTTAATTGTTATAACTTTATCAAAAATGACCAAATCAGTATATTTTTTTTTATTTAGATGCATGTCTTTATCTATCATTTGGTTTTTTTTATAAATCTAACCCTTTACCTGCCCACAAGAGGGATTCAAAATATTAACTTTTTTTTTTTTAGTTAAAGTAAATCATTAAAATTAATTCAGTTCTGGATATTTCAATAGTAGAATCTTTTTAAATATCAAAAATTACTTAGAAATGATTACTATGATTTCTATTTAAGTGTTCTATTACGATAAAAATGCAAAAAATAATGAGTTTTTCTGATAAATTTACAATAAATAATAATTATAAAACTTTCTGACTGCATATTAATCTTAAAAATAACATTGTTTTAATTCTCATAAAATTTTCTATTTAATGATTCATTCTAGTCAACGAAGGAGTAATTTTGCAGAATAGCAGAAAAAATTCCCAACAAACTTTTTTTTTTTTTGTTTTAATTAGGCAATTGGTGGATTATTCCAAAAGCAACATCAACTCTTATTTCTTTAATTATATCATGATTAGTAGTTCTTTGATTTTAAAATATAATATTTGAATATATACTAATTATAATTATTAAATTTAGTATGAAATTGATATTTAATATTGTAATTTAAACGGAGAAATTATAAAAATAATAAAGAAGTTATATTTTGCTTTACTTTTACGTGTATAAAAATTTAAAGGGCTTGATACAATAATTTTCAATAAAAACTGTTTGTTACTATAAAAAAATGCACTGGACTACAAGGAACTTTCATCAGAAGCAAAAATATACTTTTCTAAATCAACTTTTCGCGTTGTTTTCAAATCTGCAAGTAGACTATTTCTATCACTTCTAATTTTTTATATTATTACTAATTATATATATAAAATAATAATTAAAAGAAAAAAAAATTTGTTTTCAAATTATTACTGATTTGATTTTTAATATGTTAAAAATAATCAGTCCAAATTTTCAATTTTAACCTATTTTTTTGGTTCTTTAAAGTTGATGAAAAATTTTTGATAAAGATTTATGAAAGTTTATAGTAAAATAAATTGAATATATTACCATAACTTTTAGCTCAATTACAAGTTTAAAATTGACATCTAGGCCAGTCAACAAAGGAAAAATTGCGGAAAAAATTTTGTTTTTTTAAAAGTTGAATTAAAATATGTATAATGACATACTAATAGTCCTCAAGATTGGAATTGAGCTTTTTTTTTAAATCCTCGCAAAAGTTCAAAAATATGAGCTTTCTTAATTTTCTCAAAAAAAAATATTTAACTTACAAAAAAAAGTTTCGCACAAAAGTTGTTTAAAAGACAATTATAAATAAAAATATAATCTTATATTTTTTCATTTAAACAAATATTTTTCGAGTTACATTACATTTAATATGAGTAATAAAATTTATATTCCATTTTTTTCATTTTACGGTTACTTTTTATCATGTTATACTTACATTAGACACAATGTTATAAATGCATATGTGTGTATGTGTGAGTTTATTTATTTATTGTATCATTAAAGTGTAGTGTATATTGAGATACAACCGATAGAGTAGGTAATTGATTTGACGCTATATTATTTAAACCCAACTAAACGCTAAATTGTACATTCCGAAATAACAATCATATTATGTCAATTGCCACCGGAATATCTGGTAATATTTTTCTTTTTCTTTGCCTTAATCCCAACTACTTGGGGTCGGGCACCCTTATCCTAAGATTCCACTTGACACGATCTCCCACATCTTCTACGCTCACATCAGCTGTCCTCAAATCGCATTCAATAGCATCCCTCCATCTCTTTTTTGGTCTTCCTCTATCTCTTCTTCCTTCAACATTCATTTCTATAACTGTTCTTACAGCTTTCGATTCTTCTTTCCTCATACCATGACTAAACAATCTAAGTCTATTTTCTGTCATCTTATCCACGATTGACGCAACACCTATACTTCCTCTTATATGCTCGTTCCTTATCCTATCTTCTCTAGTCACTCCACTCATCCAACTAAGCATTCTCATCTCTGCTACACTTATTCTCTGCTCTACTTTCTTATCAACCGCCCAACACTATTAACCATACATCATAGCTGGCCTCACAATTTCATACTAAATTTAAAAACTATAATTAGTATTTATTCATATATTATATTTTAAAATCAAAGAACTACTAATCAGGATATAATTAAAGAAATAAGAGTTCATGTTGCTTTTAAAATATTTCACCAATTTCTCTAAAGGAAACACTATCTACAGATTTGCATCGAAGCGTTTCTTATGATAGTGATTTTAATCACTGTCAGATATCATCTATACTTGTCCCATCTATGCCTCGTCCACACTGTGCCTCGACCCCACTGTGCTACCGTTTTTTTTATTAAATCGGATCATATCCCTTTACAATTGGAGTCAAAAATTTTAATATGCGTATACAAACTAGGACATTTTCAATTTAATTTTTGAAAGTATTCCGGAACTACTGACACTTTTATATATATCTTAAATAAAGCTTATGTAATGTAATTTAACTTGACAAAAAAAAAATTTGACCTCTGGATTTGTCTTCATGGTGAAAATGATTACCGTATTAAAAAATATGCTATTTTTGTGTTAAAATTCTTGGTATTGTATTTTAATTTATTTTAATATACCTTTTATGGGGAGTACACTGATTTTCATGAATATTATATAAATCTATTTGACCTAGAATATAAAGTTAAATTTATTTCAATTTTTATTTCTTCTAAGTCGAAAAAAGTAATTTTAACATTTGAATCAGTTTATATTGCTAATTTTATTAAACGACGAATGTGACAAACGTTTGACGATTCAGTAAAAATCATTGCTTGTGGCAATGATTTTTGCAATTTTTCCTTCATTCTTTTTGAGTTAGAATTTTACTTTTGAATAATCTACCGATTTATTAAAATTAAACACTGTCTACAGATTTGCATCACAGCGTTACTTATGATAGTGATTTTAATCATTGTTAGATATCATCTATACTTGTCTCAACTATGCCACGAACCCACTGGGCTACAGTTTAATTTTACTCCTCATCCAGGTTTGGATATAGTTCCTAAATACGTCTCCGAGTTGCATGAAAACCATTGACAACATACATTGTGTTATACAGTTAAACATTATATGGAATCTAATTGTTGTATTTGTTTTTATATTTTTAGCTTCGACGTGAAGTGTATCTGTTACTACTTATTCTCAGCTCTCACTGAACAGATTTCAATAAACAATATGTCAAAATTTATCTAATCAAAGAGACATTACCCTCGAAAGTTGGACTCATATCGCATTTAATTATATCCCTTCATCTCTTTTTGGTCTTCCTCTACCTCTTCTTTCTTTAGCATTCATTTCTTTAACTGTTTTACTTTCTTGTTAACCGCCCAAAATTTTGAACCATAAATCATAGCTGCTCTCACTAAATATATTTTAATAATACATTATTAATCTGAATAGTTTTTGTAGATCATTATATTGAATAATTGTTTATATAAATAGAAATAAACCAATAATGTAACAATTATTGAAAAAGTTATCGGCTTATATTTCGTCGTCTACTGTCCGTAGACGACTTTCGATTACTCAAAAGAAGGTATCGTATTTGTCCGTTTGACCGCATGACAAAAGAGTCGTCATTGGAAAAAGCAATAGCGTTCCATTTCCATGATTTTTCCCACCACTTGTCGAACGAAAGCGCAAACGACTTGACTATGTTTTCTGAATTTATCGTTACGTTTTTAAGTGTATACGACCCCTATAAATACAAACATACATCGAATTATTGAAACTAACACGTAAATTAAAATCAATGAAAACTAAATTAATAGTCGTTCATGGGAATGTAAAATTGTCTTACGTTTTTAATTGTACACAACAGTTCGCGATTAACGTATCCTATTTTGGCGAAAAGTAATAGAGCTTTTTCGTTTCCACATAATCGTGCGACCTCAAAACTTCTGTAATTCACACAGTCTACGTAATGCTCCTTGCATTTAATGAATTCTACATTCAACTGAAATCAGGACGAAAATTACCAAACATGTACGGCGAACAATCCGATCGGAGCGCTTACTTTCTGTAAAATAAAATCGAAATTAAACGTCATCGCCAAATTGAGAAAATCGTATCCATTATATTGACTGACGTATACTTCGTTCGCTCGTCCGAACTTATCATTTATGACCCATTCAAATTTATCGAACCGAATAGCTACACTAGTACCTGTGGGTTGGAGAGCTAAACAATCCTTTGATTGAAACGATCGATTAATTATTAAATATTATTATAAATAATATGCACACGAAAACTTACTACTTGTAAATTCCATAAAAACATTGTATTGACGAGTGACCAAAGAAATACAAAAGCTTCGAAACAACACATTTTTCGATTAGTAGAAATCACGCGTGGACTGTAAATTTTTAAACGACTGAGATTAATTTTATAAAATTGTGACTATTATCAACTTATACTATCGAAAATACTATAATTATGCGATTAAACGTTTTTTTATTTATGAGAATATAAATTATGTATTTTTACATTTTTATGTAATTTATTAAATTAGTTTTACTTTGTTGTGCTCTTTCAACGTAAGAACTATCCCAACTACATAAGGTTGGCAATCCTTATCCTAAACTTTCACTTAACACGATCTCCCATATCATCTACGCTCAGATCAACCGTCCTTATATCGCATTCAATAATATCCTTCCATCTCTTTTTTGTGTTGTTTCACATTTTAATACATATAGTATTTAGTAAATAATACATATATACTTAATAAAATATATCACCAAATTAGTGTTCCCCCGTGGATAAGATGAATAAAAAAAATAATACCCTTACACAAGATTCAATCACTCTCTTATGCATTCCATAAAACACCCACGTAAAAGATTCTATCTCAACCAATCAATTACAACAAAAAATATTTCAAGAATCTCATTAGAGATCGCTAAACTAGTTTTGTGGTCTATAAAAAGGCCATTTTTCCCAAATAGGGGTGCTCTCCTGCTCTCTTGCTCACCAGTGACGACAGTGCTCTCTGAACTTCTCAATCAACATATACAAATGAAATCTGCGTGAGTGTATGGTTCGTTCTTGGTTACAATTCTATATCAAATCTACACAATTTTTATATTCCACTCCTAATCGCTGGGATTTACAAAAAATATTATATATCTTATTTTCGGTCGAATATTTTTGGTGATACAAATATTCTAACACATAAAATATTGGTATTTATTTATTTTATATATATATATATACACTTCAAAAAAATACATGATTAGATTGCATTGTGTTCTATTACTTATTGAAGCGCCACAAACTGGCTAGACAGAGTACTAGCACAATAATATCGTAGTCAAGATTCCAATTAATTATAAGTGTTCTCTAAAGTGTCTCTCCATTTGTCGACTAGCCAGTCTTAACTCAGCCATAATGCGGGTCATCTGAGTGTAGGACACTTACATAACTTATTACGCATTACTTACCTATATTTAATTATTGTACACCTTACACATCTTAAAATACACAATTTAATTTAATTCTATCTATTACTTAATGATTTAGTATGGAGTTGTACTAGAGAAATAGTTACACACTAGTTAATAATAACATAAATCGTATAATTTCAAACGTGTACACCGACACATATTCATACATATTGACAATAGTGACATCAATTACATGATTCATCTCAACAGAATATCTATTGTTACGTATCAATAAATATTAGTGCGCCGTGCCATAAGCACGTGTGGCGAATTTTTTTTATTATTAAAATTTTTTTTTAGGTGCCCCTATTTTTTATTTAGGTCCCGCAACATGGCAGGCGTGTTACAAGACCACCTGTCATGTTATATCTATATTTTTTTTGTGATTGTTTTATAGGTTTTATATTATATTTTATGGGTGTTATGTATATAAATTTGGTACAATGTGGTGACGTAGTGCATTTTATTCCGGGGTGTCCCAACGTCTTGCAAGCTAAGTCTAACTGCCTAAAACCAGTCGCTTACTTGGGGCGTATACCCACCGTGCTTAGCGGTAATGCCGCGATTAATAGCCGGTGGGTACCCGAAGACGTTCATCATATTTTCTAATAATAAAAGTGTAAGTGTAACTAGTATTTTTTTTTTATTAATATCTGTTTTTTTTCTCTCTTTC
Source organism: Daktulosphaira vitifoliae (assembly GCF_025091365.1). Lineage (NCBI taxonomy): Eukaryota > Metazoa > Arthropoda > Insecta > Hemiptera > Phylloxeridae > Daktulosphaira > Daktulosphaira vitifoliae. The sequence continues at coordinate 1,767,950 of NW_026099573.1, forward strand.
TTTGTCCCCTTTAATTTGTAGACGAGGTTTTTTGACCATTCGGTTTTTTGCCTCGTGTTAACTTAATTTTTTTTGTTTTTTTTTTTTACTTAATAAATTCCCCTTAATTTAACTGAACCATCATATTTTTCTTTTTTTTTGCGTGTTCCATCTTCAATGGACTCGTGTATTTTTTTTTCCTTTCAAAAATCAACTCCCCTAGTTTATCAGGTACGGGCAACGGCCTTGTATAAGGTCATCCCTGATCTAAATGGTTATGTGACAACTGTCACGAGGTTTTGGTGTACATCTACTATCAACAACTCAACGGACATCAACTTTAATGTTTATTATTTTTATATTTTTGTTTAATTGTTTTAATATACAAAAGTAAATTTTTTTTAAATCCTACTGTGGTCCGACAATACACTGTCTCGCCCAGTAGGTTGGCGACCCTTCTCTTGTAATTTTTCGATGCGCCAAGAAAGTTACAAATTTTTCGTTGCGGCCAATTAATTCGATTTTTTTTATATTTGTAACCTTTCAAATATATAAATTAGTAGTGGGAATTATCCACTACTCGCGAGTGCGATAGTAACTATCGCACTCACAAATAATTGATTTTAATAACTATTAATTATTATTTTAATACCCAGTAACAAATTACACCACCTAATTCGGTATCACCACACGACCCCTTAGCGTATCACCCTGGATGGAAATAGACTTACCGGACAGTAAAGCAACGATTCTACGGTAAGGGGCTAAAGAATTTCGTGCGCATGTATACGAGCGTGTAATTTTAAGCGACAACGGCAAATTGCTGATGTCGAAGGTAATGATCGACGCGGTGAACCAGTGGGGTACTGAAGCCTGAACCACGCCGATATACCACCCACGCGCCAACCGGTAGAACGTAGGAATCAGGAATTAAAGAAGGGACATCGCGCATTATTAAACGAGTCCAGTCACTCTTCTTGGGACTTAAAACTACCCCCACTATTGTTCGCGTAACGCAATCGCTGTAATGAACAAACCGGCTACTCCCCGTCCGTACTCGTCCTGGGATGGAAAGGAAAACGCCCGGGCAACTGGGCCATCCGGTAGCTCCCGCAGATGTCAACAACGATCGATTGGCGCGCGAATAGCGAGCCTCAAAAATTATCATCACGCCTCCGACCGACCACGTCAAAACAAAATATACAGTCGAGGACGTCATTTATTATAAAGCTCATCACCTATCAAAAGCAAGCGAGAAATTAGCGCCAAAGTGGTGGGGTCCCGTCAAATTAGCGGATCGCCTAGGGAAAGGAATGTTTTTAACAGACCAAGTTCCCCCGCGGAAAATTCATGTCACATGTATGAAAAAGTGAAAAAAAATTACTATGACACATAAGACCACAGACCGGCTGACGAACTGCAATATTTATTTGTTTTTTATTTAACAACAACGACCCTAACCCAACAAACAACCCGTCTACGTCCTTGCAAGAACCGACTCGTTCGCCATTTGGCGGATGAAACCAGTCGGACCATTCAATCCCTCTAACGGGTCCTCCGATCAGCTGAGGAAGCTGCCCGAGGTCCTACGCGACCCCGTCGCACGTGCTTACTACCACCGAGGTGTCCAAATGGGCCGCAACGACGCTTTTCGCGATGCGCGGAGTGCGCTCGTTGCGGTCCCCCGTGCTACCCAGCCCACACTGGCTGTACGGGCGCCGAGTACCCCGGCCGCTACCCCTACCAGGAGGGTGATAAATGTTGCGGCCCATCATTTTAGGACCCGACAACCCACCTCCAGCTCAACAGGTACATGGCCTCTACCAACCCTGTTAACCATTCGCGAACGGATAGCACCAGACCACACGCTGCGCGATCTGACATCACCGCCCCTAACTCTCGTCCACCACGGCAGCCGCGCGTCCACGAAGGCACAGATCCATCGTCGGCGGCCCCTACCCTCTCACCCGCGGCACGTCGGTATTCACCGTCCGAACAGAAGTGCCGCGAGAAGCGGTACAAGGAATACATGTTGAGGCGCTGGGGAGTGGTCGTCGGCGAGGTGACCCCCACTGCAACAACAACAACAACCACAACCACGTCAATGGACACAGCACCAGCAGCAGAGCCAGCCTCAACAGAAGATCCACTAAGGGAGGAACCCATGGAGCTGGAGGAGGTCATGTTGGAGGATGCGATCGACTTGTTCCTCTCCTGCCCGCATCCCTTGACCCTCCTGTGGAGGAATAACGAGCAAACCCCTCCATCACCCTCGATATACGATCGACCACCACCCATCCCACAAAGCGCGAACAAACACCAATTCAAATAAACAACGTAAGTATTTGCGGCCTTCACTGTGATAGGCGGTATAATTAGCTATCTGTTACCAATTTGTAACCGCGCTGCATGTTATTGAATTCATTAAGTAGACCGGCGGCTTGGCGGGGGTATTTGACACGGTACCGCGGCGTTTCTTGATACATGGAGCCCCGCAACCCGTGACACCTTTATCAGCCGTCACCTTACTATGTGTATATGGTAGTTTGACTGACTAACACCGCGTGCGATACGCCACGGTACAAAGTCCAGCAAGTACCGCATGTCCGTCTACGACCCGCCGCAAATATACGTTGAGTGAGTAATCTTCGTGTCACCGCACGGTTCAGATCAGCGATACTTTTTTGGTTTGACGGACTCGCCGTACTCGACACTGTCGCCGATTTTAAGTGTATTTGAAACTTATATATTGTTTACCGTTATTTATATTATATTTTAATCATTTTTCTTGGTTTGTGACGATTTCCTCCGAGGAAAGCTATTAAACGGCTTCACGCCCTTGTCTAATAACCCAGTGTTATATTTATTTTTTTACGTTCTACGACGTTTAGTCGTAACACTATTTGATGTTGTCTTTCATATTAAAAATACAACATCTGTCATAATAGGATAATAAGAGGTAAGTGAAAACGTATATTTATATAAAAAATCTATGATAAACCCTTCACCGAAGGATTTTTAGTAATAAACAATTAGAGTAAGGTAGGTCATCGAACAAAAACTAAAATGCATTTACAAAGAAATACGATATTTGTGACTCGCCATAAATTCATGTGCACTTTTTTGTGCAAGTGCTAGGTAGTGACCTTTTGTTGTCATTTCATCTTATTCATATATATATATATATATTTCAGACGTATTTGCGTAAGCATACATACCCCGAGATTCTTTTCTATTTCATTCTATTATTATCGCTGCCCAATACCTCTAACCACTCTTATCTTCTTTATATTAAACCACCCACTAAACTTTTTGTTTATTAGATTTGGTCTTCCTCCACCTCTTCTTCCTTCAAAATTCGTTTCAATAACTGTTCTTGCAGCTTCCGATTTCTCTCTCCTCATAACATGGCCAAACTGTTGTAGTCTATTTCTCTCATCTTAACAACGATTGACGCTACATCTATACTCCCTTTTATTCAACTCATCCATTTAAGCATTCTCATTTCTACTACACTCATTCTCTGCTCTACTTTCTTGTCAAACACCCAACATTCAAAAACTTACATTATAGCTGGTCTCACTACAGTCTTATAGAACTTACCTTTCAGCCTCATTGGAATTCTTTTATCGCATAACACACTAGACGCTTTTCACCACTTTAACCCACTCGCACTTAATCACTTAATCCGTAAAACTAATCCTAAAGACTTATTATTATTACTTATTAATTAATTTGTGACGTAACAAAAGGTACTTCTTTCTTTTGGTATATACAGAGTGATTTTTTTTATCATAACCTACTCAATTACTTGCAGAATAAATATAATTTAAACATTTTATTTTTTGTTTTTTTTAGTCACATATTATTCTTGAATTATTAACTATGTAAAACTTTTTAAGTTCATCCCTTATGCCTTGTAAGGGCGTCAACTATGTTTTTTCAAATGGAAACACATATTTTTAATTTAATAAAATGTTTGAGTTTTTAAGTTAATAGTAAATCGCATTTGAATTTTTAATATATTATGGTGGCTTGAAGTTTTCTGGCCGAACTTGCGCCTTGGTCCGGATGGTTCCTGTTTTCCTGTTTACGTCGATTTGTGTTTGCGTATCTTCTTTTGATACATTCCTCTAAAACGTGACCCTCGTTTTTGCAATATCTGCAGATTTTTTCTGCGGAAGCAGAGTTTTAAACAATGGGTCTGTGTATTTTAGCGTTATTTGTGTTATTAATGAATGTAGAATCGTTATTATGACAGAATTTAGCAAAATGTCCCTTTTGAACACATAAATGACAGCTTGTGCTGGAAGTAGAATTTTGTGATGTAGAATATTGTGAATTAGAACTTTTTAGTGGTCTATCTTTCAAATATTGTTTTGCTCCTATATTTGAAAGTCTTATCCTTGAATAGCTGCTTGAATAGCTTTTTCAAGAGTTGAAGGATTCCGCGCTTTTATAAAGTCTTTCAAGTTTCCGAGTCCTTCCATAAACACTTGGATTACTTGGTTATTAATCGTTTGCTCTATCGCTTTGGCTACCTCTGGATGTTTGTCTGACGTCTCCTGTTCGATTATTTGATTTTGTAGCTTTTCAATTTTCATTGAATATGATAGTGTGTCCTCATTTGGCGATTGCTTTGTAGCATACAGCTCCAAATAAAGGTGTGGGGTTGTTTTCTGAGGCTCTAAATTCGATTTTGAAGTATCTCTAAGATCATCCCATGATTCAAAGCTTTTGTATTTTGTGACCTGCCTTGCTTTACCAGACAGTCGAGTTTGAATTGCCCGTAGTTGCCGTGGAATGGCCACCGGTACTACACATTCTACTGCAAATTCACATTTTTCCAAAAAGATTTCCAATTGCTCCACATCTCTTCCATCAAAAGAATTAGGAAGCAACCTTATAGCGTCTTGCAACCCTATTTGCGTAATTGAAGGAGGTGGATGATATAGATTGGCGTTGAAAGAGTTAGAATGATTTTGAAGGTATTGTTCCATATATTGATCAATGAGCACTTTTACTTCACTCATTGGTATATTCACCTCTTCTGCTTTCTTCATTTTATTACTGTTTGACTAGTTTGTTTTACTACCACCAGGCATATTGTCTTCTTCTGCCATTAAAGACAAATACTCTTGATAAAGTAGCCAATTAGTAGGTGGGTAAACACTAGCTTTTATTTTTTCGGGTCCCCACATGGTTTCTGAATCGTGCAGGGTGTTCGTTAGGTTTACCTTCGTGAGAGTTTGACTTGTCCCTGATGTTTTGACTTCTGGGGTGTAATTTGTCGCAAACGTATACCAACACGTGGTTGGTGTTGTGGATGTAGAAACGATAGTTGAAGTGGAAGGTGGTACCGTTGCACAATTTAATGTTGACGTAGAAGTGGACGCTGACGTAGAAGTGGACGTGGATATACAATTTGACGTGGACGTTGAAATGGACATGAACGTATTAGAATTGGTAGTCGATGTAGGAGTAATAGGATTATAGGAGGTGCATTTAATAGAATTCTGAATAGAATTTGTTTGAGTGGTTGAACTTAATAATTCGTCTAATAAAGAATTGGAGTGGTTTAGAAGGCTATCCGTACTACCTATAGCACGAATAGATTTATTCAGAATATCTTTACTATTATTTAAATCTCTCAGTACACTAGTACTACGTCGAGATACTTTTGACTTTGAACGAAGAGAACGAGTAGCTGGAATAGGAATTAGGATGGATTTAGAATGATTGGATTTATAGTCGCTATCACTTGAACAACTATTACTTGATTCACAACTCATTTATCATGCATGAGTTAGAATCTCAAAAATTTTTTTTTTTGTTTACAAATCACTTTAAATAAATTCTGCACTATCTAGCAATGAGCGAGTAAGCGAGTGGTACAATTCTTACCATTTACTAGAGATAGTAAAAATTAAATTAAAACATTTTTTTTTTTTAAATGGTATAAATTAGAATATTCTATAAAAATTCGTATCTTTTTTTTTCTAAAAAAAAAAAATTTCGATCCCACTAAATATTATAGTGTTTAAAGAAAAATAGAAATTGAATAAATAGAAATTGAAATATTTAATCGAGATAGAAAAATAATATGTTTTAATTATTTTTGAACTAATTGGAATTTAAATTGTCTCTCTTTTTAATTAAATTATTTTAATAATAAACAATCTTTTGATTTAGAATTAAATTTACTAAAAATAAATTTATTTGGTACTACTATTTAAATTAAAATAAATCAATCGCAAAGCATGTATAGGATTTAAAAAACTTACATTATGAAGACAAATATCACTTTGAAATATTTCATATTTAACAATTGATTCTTGATTGAAATGGAATTGAATTATTTGGACCAGTGTAGTTGAATTGTACTTGATATGGAATGGCTTGACTCAAATTGAATTGAACGGCTTGTAAGGAATTTGAAAAAAAATTTATCTTGAACGACGTTGTGATTAGAATAGTTTCACTTCTTGATTTTGTAGAAATTTGATTATATTTGAATGTATCGATTGTATTATTTTTTATTAAAACGTTGATTGCGACGATGTAGAAATTCAAAATTGTTTAATTATTTTGACGGTCACTTTATAATTGTTGTTATGTTTTCCACGATATCTGGTGGTCGTGTTATNTGTTCTCCACGATATCTGGTGATCGTGTTATATCACGGCGTCGGCACAGTCAAGTTATCGTCCGCTAGACCGCGACGGTGTACATAACGGAGTATTAGTTTGATAAACACGGCGGCAGCGTCGAACCGGTTGAAACAGTGTTGCCACACGAAATAGAATTATGTAGTGAGGTTATTCCCTATCCACCAAGGACGCTTCCACGCGGTTTAATGAATGTATGATTTTCTTACCAAAAATTTTTTCCTTTTTAGTTTTCGAAAGGCCCTCGAAGACATTTCCGCTCTATTACCGCTGCCACCAAATATGTTGTGCGGGCCCACGTGGTAAAAGGAATTAAACTTAATAAGAAAACGAAAACACTCACTTTTCAATAAAAATTTAGAATATATAATTTGATTGACACAATTAATAATACAATACACGTTATTTATTAATATTATTACACATGAATAGAATAATAAAATAGAATGACATAGAATGATATGGAATGATATAGAATGATATAGAATTATATAGAATGAGTGTAACTAGCGCATACTAAATTAAGACTGACTGTAGGGTACCTATTGTGGGAGTCATTTGCCCATGGTTGCCCTAAAACCCTTGGTCAGCACATATCTGTGTTCGACGACAGTCGGACGACCATGTATTATATACTCTACACAATTATAAAATAATATTCAGGGGTTCTTAACACATGTATATTACACAAGAGATTATAAATACAGGTAGATAATTGTATTTTTATGACATTGCTGTCATAGTCCCAGATTGTTTATTATCAATTATGACTATCAATAGATATACTTTCTGTATTGTCAGTTAGTGTATTTATAAACTCACAACAATGTGCCTTACTACCATTGATAATAACAATGCTGTGTACCTGCTAATATCGATGTCATAAAAAACCAATTAGCTACCTGTATTTGTAATCCCTTGTGTATTATACATGTATATTAACTCAAAAATTTGAAACTTTAAGTGTTTATATCTAATAAAGAAATAAAGTTATACTAAAAATTAAAATGCCATTTACTATTAAATTAAAAACTCAAACATTTTATTAAATTAAAAATATGTGTTACCATTTATAAAAACAAAGTTGACCCCCTCCAAGGCATAAGGGATGAACTTAAAAAGTATTACATAGTTAAAAATTCAAGAATAATGTGTAACTAAAAATAATAAAAAAAAAAAATGTTTAAATTATTATTATTCTGCAAGTAATTGAGTGGGTTATGATAAAAAAATCACCCTGTATANTATTCTGTAAGTAATTGAGTGGTTTATGATAAAAAAATCACCCTGTATAATATGAGTACAAAAATTTATTTTCCATTTTATCCATTATACGGTTACTTTTTATCATGTTATACTTACATTAGACACAATTTTATAAATGCATATGTGTGAGTTTATTTTCCCATCAATGAGGAATTTTAGTATGTCGTTATACATATCTTAATTAAACTTTTTATAAAATAAAAATTTGGTTGGGAATTGTGTTCCGACATTTTTCCTTTGTTAACTGGCCTAACTGATAATATTTCAAAATTATTAATTACACACAAAGTAAGAAGTAATAAATATTAATACCTGTCATCTATATGATATAAAGAAACAATAATTATTATTGAATAATAATATACACTATGATTTGTGGCTATCTGTCACATATTATTTGGATCGTATTATCGATGGTTTTTCCCGAAATCGTTTTCATTGTCCCTTCATACGAAATATACAAATTATATATATTATTTACGACTAAAAATAACATTATTCCAGCTACATATGATATCAAAATCATACTGCCGTAAATTTTAATAGAAACACCTAATCCAAATTTTATTTTAGTTTCGATGCGAAGCTATTGGTTTTACTATGATGTGTTTTTTTTTGTGTCTTTTACCACTATTTCTCAGCTCTCACCGAACCGATTTCTTTCAATGATACGTAAAAAGATCACAAATTGTATCTAGTCGAAGACATTACCCTCAAAAATTGAAAAATTTTCCCTCGTTCCCCGTAAATGGGGGAAACTTCCAAAAAAATTACAAATTTAAAAATCGCTAATTTTCGAAATTTTTTAAATTTTTTAAAATTAATATTGCCATAACTTTTTTAAAAATAACCAAATCAATATAATTTTTTTTTATATAGATGCATGATATCATTACCTTTCATTTAGTATATTTTTTTTATATATCTGATCCTTTACCTGCCCACAGGGGGAGATTTAAAATGACAACTTTTTACAAAAAATTAATTTTTTCAACTTGACTTTTGAATATGTTTCGGAAAGTCTGACACTTTTCTATATATATTAAATTAAAGCTAATATAATATAATTTATCATGGAAAAAAAAAATTTCGGATTTTATTTTATCTTCATGGTAAAAATGGCTACCGAATGCTATTTTTGTGTGAACATATTCGATTTTGTATTTTATATTTTTAACTTTATTATGCTATAACTTTTTGAAAAATGTATGGATCAATACAATTTTTTTATGAGAAATAAAATTTATATACCTCTTTCATTCGAAATACTTGTTTTTTAATCGGACTATTTCCCTTAATACAGGGGGGGTTCAAAACATAAAAATGCATAGAGAAAGTAGAACTTTTACACTTAATTTTTGAAAGTGTTTCAGAAAGTCTGACACTTTTATATATATCTTAAATTAAAGCTAATATAATGTACTTTATTATGAAAAAAAAAAAAATTCGGACTTTATTTTGTCTTCACGATAATAATGGCTCTTTGTGTGAAAATTCTCGATTTTATTTTTTACATTTTTAACTTAATAATACTATAACTTATTGAAAAGTGTATGAATCAATACGATTTTTTTATGAGAAATAATATTTTTTAATAATCCCTTTTTCATTTGACATACTTTATCTTAATCAAGATATTAATAAGGAACTAGCAGAACATGTAGCTTTTGGAATAATCCACTATTTTTTTTAATTTAAACACTATCTAAAGATTTGCACCGAAGCGTTTTTTATGATAGTGATTTTAATTATTTAGAGCAGTATAGTTAACAGTAGAGTTAGAACAATATGGTAAAATACTCGATAACCCCCGTTTAAACAACTCTATAAAAAACTAGCAAATACCCTAAAACACCAACTTCTAAAATTCAAATCAGTTCAGTATCAAAACTGCATTCGATCACTCAACGCTAAGGATAAATCATTATGGAAAGCCACAAAACGACTGATTCAGACCAAAGAAATTATCTCACCTCTTCGAAATGATAACGTCATCCTTGCTATATCAGACGAAGACAAAACTATGGTTTTTGCTGAACATTTTTTTAATACATTTAAACTACATGAAGACGTTAAGCCCGACTCTAATCATATTAATATGGTTAATAAATTTATCTCATGTCCTCTACCTATGTCTCCTCCTATTAAAACATTCAGTCCTGGAGAAATTGAAGCAACTATTAAAAAATTAACTAAAGGTAAATATTCTGGGTATTCAGGATCTAATCACAAATAATTTGTTGATGAACCTATCAAAAAAAGGTATTCTTCTTTTAACATATATTTACAATAGTATGATGCGTCTTTCTTACTTTCCGTCACTTTGGAAAATAGCCGTAATAATCCTTATACCTAAATCAGGGAAACCAAAAAACATGGCAGCACCATATAGACCAATCAGTCCGTTACTCACATTAAGCAAACTATTTGAAAAACTTCTACTCAAAATGATTAGGCAAATATTACAAGAGCACCACATCTTACCCAACACCTAGTTTGAATTCCGTGAGAGACACTCCACTATACACCAAGTCCATAGGTTGACTGATACAATAGCCTCAGCATTTGAAAAACCGCAAATACTGTACTGGTCTATTCCTCGACGTAGCTCAAGCCATTGATAGAGTGTGGCATGACGGGCTGCTTTACAAATTAAAAAAAAATTTTCCAGCGCCTCTATATTTAATAATAAAGTCGTACCTCTATGAAAGAAAGTTTACGTTAAGACAAGTCAGTGCAAATTCTCTTTAGTACAAAATTTAAGCAGGTGTTCCTCAAGGAAGTAACCTGTCTCCTGACCTCTACAATATTTTTACCGCAGACATACCCCAGTCTACTAATACTCTTCTTGCTACATTTGCTGACGATACAGTTATACTCTCTATTCATAGTAATATTGCTGAAGCTGCCCATCATCTACAAACATACGTCAACATCATCGAATCTTGGTTCAGGAACTAGAAAATTAAAATAAATGCAAATGAATCAAGTCATGTAACATTCGCCTTCAGATATGAAAAATTCCCAGTGATAAAATTAAACGATACAGTTAACCCATAATGAAACTAAGTACCTAGGTATAATTTTGGACAAACGATTGACGTAGAGATCTCACCTGAAAGACAAAAGGAAAAAAGCCAACAGCAGACTTCATCTCTTTCGTCCATTACTAAAATCTAAATTACTTCTAGAAACAAAATTATTTATTTATCAATCCATAATTAGACCAGTCTGGTCTTATGGTATTCAGATATGAGGACCGGTTAAACCATCCAGTTTAATTACGGGTGTTAACTGGTGCGTCGTGGTATTTAACAAATAATAACTTACAAAAAGATTTAAACATCAAAGAACTTGTTATTTTACACTATACTAGATTTCACTCAAAACTTAATACAAATTCAAACCCTTTAATTAAAAATATGTACACAACTTCAATACCTGACAACCCACTACAAAGACTCAAACGTAAATGGAAACCGGACTTATTGGTTTAACAAATTAACGAAAAAATAAAACCATAACTTGTTTACAGCTTCAACTAAAACTAAAAGAGGTGATACCAATGGGTGATTTCCTTTAACGCTATTAATGTTATGTAATTGAATAAGTTAACAAAAAAACTTATTGTAAATTTTTAAGTACAGATTTTTTTTTAATAAAGAAAAAAAAAATCCTACATTGGTCCGATAATACATTGTCTCGCCCAGTGGGTTGGTGACCCTTTTTTTTTGTATTTTTCGATACGCTATGATAGTTTGCGGATTTTATCCGTTGTGGTCGATTAATTCGATTTTTTTTTAATGATATTTGTAACCTTTCAAATTAATTAATATTATTAATAATTATTAGTATTGTAAATTTTACGGAGAAATTAAAAAAGTCATTGAGTTATTGTGTACTGTGAGATTTCTTTAATATGGGCTGTTCGATTTTCCTCGATGTAATAATTACGTTTAGAAAATGTTTTACAGTATTTTTTAGTTTAATATATTTCTCAATTCATTGTTAGAAATAATTTTTTTTAATTCACCCTTTAAGCTTTTAAATGATGTTAACATTACTTTTTCAAATGGCAACATACGCGTTTAACTTGAAAATTATAAAACCAGTAATCGGGATATATAGTATTAAGAATATAGGAGTTCTATAAATTAAACACTACATGGATGCATCGAAGCGTTTTTACGATAGTGATTTTTATCACTTTTAGATTGGATCATCCGTACTCGATTCAACTGTGTTACGACGCCCATACTCTGCCACAATTCCGTTGTGCTGGATTTTTTAATACGTAACATTTAATATGTCACAAATAACGAGTACGTCTAATCCATTTAAGCGAACAAATATCGTTGAGAACGTTTCAGATACGTTTGTCATGTTTTATTGAACTTCAGTTTTATACTGACGTCCAGAATCCAATGCATAGTCACTGTTATTAGAACGATCCACGGTAATGGCCGGGTATGATCTTTTATTTTTGCAATCCCATTGTTTTTCGGCGGCAACAGTATAAACGAAAAAAACCGCATACGCCAATGGGATTGTTGCTCTTGAAAAAGAACCACGAGCGATTATACACTGTATAGCTTTTGAAATATTCGATTAACACGAAAAAACGTCAGCAAAAAACCCAAGACGCGAAGACGTATTTCAATAAACATTTTCAGGACATAAAATAAATCGATTGTATAATTTTACGATTAATTGTAGATTTTAGGTGAAAATCAAATAAATAATTTATTTATTTAAGAGTAATTTTCTTACCTATATATGTTTACGACGAGCCGATTACTTGTTGGTTACAAAACATTACTAATTTCGATAAAGTTCTTTTTTTAACAGTGATTAGTAAATATGATGATTTTTTAAGTGAAAAAAACATCAATTTTAATTTATTTATACTTTTTATGAAAAGATAATGTCAATTTTTTGGCAAACGAGCATAAATATTTTTTCATTATTATTATTCTCTTTGTACAAAATATTTTAGTCGAGTTATCTCTTATCTCGTTGGCCCTCGCATTTCATGCACCATTCACCGCCCCGCATATTTTTTATATAATCACCGTCGTAACCAAACAACACTGCGTGATCATTAAAATAATAGCTAACGGGTGAATTATAATAATTTAATTATTTTGCAAAAAAAGCTGCTTATTTTCGAAAAATAAAATGTACCCAACATTTTTGTTTTAACGAATTTAACGATGGATTTATACAATTATAATCAATTTTTATATTAGGCTCAATTGAGATCTTTTTAACAACTTTATTTTTATTGGTTTTTTTCAGATATATAATCATTAAAATTAGTTAAATTCTGAATATTTCCATTATAGAATCTTTTTAAACGCCAAAAGTTAATTAGAAATGATTACTATGATTTTTATTTAAGTGATCTATTACGATAAAAATGTAAAAAAAGTCGAACTTTTCTGATAAATGTACTGTAAATAGTAATTATAAAATTTCCTGATGCATATTAATCTTAACAATTTCATTTTTATCTGTTTAATAATGTCAATTTCAAACTTGCAAGTTGAGCTAAGAGTTTTGGTAATAAATTTATTTTTTTTTTAATAAAACTTTCACTTTAAAGGACAATAAAAAGTAGGTTCAAAATTATTACTTTTAACATATTAAAAATCAAAATTAATAATAATTTGAAAACAATTAATTTTAAAAATTATATAATATATAATTAAAAGAATTACTAATATGGCTATAATTAAAGATATAGAAGGTGATGTTGCTTTTGTAATTTTACGTCAATTTCTTAGAATTAAACACTATCTATAGATTTGCATCTAAGCAATACAAATTAAATACTGCCTACAGATTTGCTTCGAAGCGTTTCTAATAATAGTGATATTAATCACTGTCAGATATCATCTATACTAGTACTAAGCCACGCTCACACTGTGCCGCGACCCCACTGTCCTAGGTTTTTGTATTAATTAATTTTATTTATGTATGGAGAGTACGTATTTCCTCTTTCTTCTAACTAACGCTAAGGAGCGAGTGACCAGACCACTCCTGATGTTTTTCGTTAATTTCCGATTAACATAAATGGATGTGTTCCAGTACCGTTCGTGAAGTTTTAAATATTTTATATTATTTATGTTGTCATACTTTGAAGACATGGTATTTTATCCCTGTTCCTTAATCTAGACAGAGGCTACGGTTGTTTTACATATTATCCACTTCAACTTCAATCATCATAATGGTGGTTAATAAACCACGAGATGTTATAATTATTTTTATATATAACGGACTTATTAACTTTAAATTACATTACACATAGGGTCCGGTAATCATATCTGATAGGTGTGACACTTCGCTTAGGTAATGGCGACCCTAGCTACTAAAGCTAGTCATTATGCAAGTGGCAAACAACGTTGTTGTTGCAGGCCGACAAAAAGCCCACTTGAAATGTTAAATTTAAAAATAAATCTATACAGGTAAATCTATACATCATAATATTTCAGAATAATATCATAATATTAATATTGTGCTATATTAAAATAGTTAGGGCCAGGGGCGGACTGGCTATGTGTGAGGCCAGTCGGCAATTTTTTGCTAGAGGCCAATGAGGCCATAATTAATGGCAGCTTTTAGGGGCCATGGCCCCCAGGCCAAGTATTTTCTTTATTTATTTATACATCTTCTATCTTAAACTATAAATATATTGCTAAAAATAATAGTGTTATCTGAAGTAAAAAAATATAAAAATTTGCAAATATTTATTTATTGAACTAAAAATGTGTTTACAATACTTTATACCTTTATAAGTATATTATATTTTTAAGAATTTATAAAAACTTAAAATTAATAACTATTAAAGAGTATTTTTACTTCCGAGTACTATTAAAAAAAAATGACTGTTTTAACAGCTTATCCCATTAGAAGCCTCTTCATTTCTGTTGAATTGGTAGCCAGTTGATTGATAATAATGTTATATGGTACTTCCATATCAAGTTCAAGCGACATTAACATAAATGCTTCTAATTTTTCGTCAGACAGAGATGATCTTAATCGATTTTTAATTTTTTTAAGGATTGAGAAGCTTCTTTCGCAAGTTACTTGTGTAAACACTAAAGTGGTTACCAGCTTATACGTAGTGTATAACTCGTTATAATCAGTTGTGTGAATAACTAGTGAGTACAAAAACTCAAATGCAAATGAAATGCATGACTTACATTTCACCTTATTCACCGTACATTTTAGCTCTTTTTCTGAATCTTCTTCATTGTCAATAATTTCATCTTCGAATCTACTATTCTGACTATTACTTACCAGACACACATCGGCAATTGCATCATAATTCTGAGCGAATTCAATCAATTAACGTTGCACCGTCAAAACGTCAACTTGAGCCATATTTGCAATATTTGCCATAGACTTTTCAGGGAACATGAATTCTGGCTTTTTCATTTGATGAAAGTTTCTAGAGTCTGAAAACGAAGCATCTTGAATTATACATCGGTTGTTCATATACCTAAAAATGACAGAAAAATTTCTTAATAGTTTGATAAAGAATGCAAATAAATTTAAAACATTTATAACTAATTAATTACCTAGCTTTTAAAATATTATTTTACCTGTTGTTTAATGTTCCAAACGCATTGTTGAAAACTGTTTTGTACTTTTCGACTTCAAACCTTATTTTTTCATCTTTTGGTCTTTCATCGGTAACTAATTCACCTAGAATTTTTTTTTTTGTCGAAGTCTATTTTTCATTAATTCACAAGACCATGTTGTGTTTCCGGTACCATCTATATTTTCCAGTATGGATTGGAAGTATTGGGCAAATTGTGTTACTTTTTCAAAAACTGGTTCAAAATTATTAACTCCTTCTACTAATTTGGTTTTCAAGTTATTTAGTAATGAAAAAGCCAATGTATAATTTAATCTTTTTGATTGAAGACATGCTGATGCTGAAGAACTTAGGGAAAATAATGACTGAAAAACAAATGCCGTTAGTATTGTTTCAAATTTTAACAATTTGTTAGCTATACTTCGGGCTTCTAGTTTTATGACTGAGTCAAAATCATTAGAATTTGCCATGGTTAACAAAGCTTTGATGACCGTTAAGAATCAATTTTTTTCTTCATTAGGCATACTTATTGGGTCAAATACGTGGTTTAACGCAACATCTTTGCTCCACCAACGGGTTTGTCCAATCTTTTGTAAGCGAAGCATTCTGTCAGACCCAACGTGATTTTCAACCACAGTTCTTTTCCATTTTGCCATCCGCTTATAAGACTGACCAAAAAACACTGCTAAACGGTCTAGAAATAAAAATAAATTCACTGCTTCAGGACATGAACTAGCTGCTTGAGTTAGTGTGAGATTTAATATATGACTAAAATAATGAGTGTGTATGGAGTTTGGAGCATCTTTTTTTATAAGAGCCTGTAAACTACGATGGATTCAATTGAAATTAGCTACTCCATCATAAGCCTGACTGACTATATTAGTCAAAGATAAATCAACATGTTCAAGACCATTTTTAATAGTAGTATATAAAGCGACTGCTTTTGAAGAATCTACAGGTAAAAATTTAATCTAACGTTCTTTAATTTCACATTTAACTACATAACGAATGAAAATGGCTAATTGGTCTATTACACTAACACCTTGCGATGAATCTACTTGAAGACTAAAACACTTAACTTCTCATGCTTCTATTCCTATTTCAAGTTGAATAAAATTAGATATTAAAGTTATAATTTTATTAATAGTAGTCTTAGAAATAAATGTTACAAGCGAACCTCGTCCTCTACCGGGTGTCACTAAATTATGATGTTTACTTTTTTTTATAACATATTCTAATTGTTTTTCAAGAAGCGGATCAAATTTTGACCAAGTTATTAGTAATTCGAGAAAATTCCTATGATTTATACTTCTATCGTCTAATGAATAGGCTTGTTCTTCTTTATGTGATGACACGGTACCGCCTTTTGCTCTAGGCTGGTGCTCGCCCGTGTCTCTCTCGATATCAGCCGTCCAGCTATTAATATGACAATCGGTTGTCAACGGTTGTTTCCCCGGCCTTGACACTGAGATAAGGCCGCCTCCGAATATGGATTACGGATATTGCGTTCTGTTCCGTTTTCGACGTACACCTCATCTGGTGTGTTTTTTTTCTTTGCTGTTTCCGACGTACACCTAACTGGTTCGTTGCGTTTTTTGTGAATATTTACATTTTATCTTTTTGTGTCGTTTTCGGTTGTGAAAGTTGTGTTTGCAACTATATCAGATTGTTCGTGTGGTTAGCTACACGCAACGCATCTCGCGTAAATACAAACCTATATCCATCTGTATACCGTTATATATTCATATATATATATATATATATATATATATATGTACATATATATACCTTTATACTTACTCGAACAGTGTAACGTGCGGAAAGAAATATATCGATATAAATTGTTTTACCCGTGGTGTCGGGATATATATATATATATATATCCTTTTATATATATATTTACATATATTCATCATTTACGTGTGCTCAACCGTATATTGGATTACGCATTAGTGATCTATAAGCGATACTTTGTCTGTCAATATAAAGAATACCTTCAATTATTATTGATAAGAAAAGCCTTCGTTCTGAAACTTGTACTAAAAAAGTGTTTCGTTGATTTACGTTTATAAATGCTGATATATCATTCGATTTTTTTGCCTGCATATATGCGTACACGGCTTCATTGTGTACTTTAGAGTTTTCATGCACTTGAACTTGCTTGTAAATGTCCTTAGTTAATGTTTTCATACCTTGTACAAATAATGAATCCTTAATATATGAAAAAGCCATACAAACTGAACAATACACATTTTCTTCTTCTTTATTAAATGATAACTACTGTCTTGGCACTCGTGTTTTAACAGTATCAGACAACTGGCGGTAATACACTTTATATGGATCAAAAGGCAACTTTGCATATTGGGGTTGAATAGGATGTTTCAACAAAAACGTCCACTTTTCAGCTAAATTTGAATCATGTTTTAAAGCTTTAAAGTTAAGAAATGAAGCAGACAATAACTGGGATGATAAATCTAACTCTTGTAAGTCTTCATTTGTATTGTTTATAAATTTTTTAATTTTTATGTCTTCGTCAATAAACTCCTTAATTTCAATGTTTTTATTGGTAATTTCCTGAGTTCTTAAATCTACAGAACTTTCAGAACCATGAGTTGAAATAAAGGAAACTTCAGTCTCAGTAACTATTACATTTTCCTTGGGTGTAGAATTATTGCTAGTTACAGGGACTAATAATGATGAAAATTGTGATATCTGTTTGTCTGTATTTATAGATCCTTGATGTTTTAAATCATCATTTTGGTGAGTTGAAACAAGTTGACATTTTAATTCACTTAGATTTTGTCCAAAATTAAGTTTTAACTGTTTTTTGTCTAGTGCAATACTATGTAGTTTTTGTTGGTTTGCTTCTTTTCTGCGTGCTCCACCAGATTTACGTTTTGGTATAGGTCCATCACTAATGCTACGTTTACGTTCTTCCATACTAAATATAAAAAAAAATACTTATCGTACATTTTGTTTACGTGCTTAAAAAATAATTTTATCCATTTTTTTCAAATTTAAACGGATATAAAAAAATTTTAATTCTGTATGTGTCTATGAATTAGTTTTCTTTTTTTCTAGGTTTCTTACAAAGCCAAATTTTGAATTTTTTTGTTAAGAAGTCAAAAAAAGCTTCAATTTTTTTTTTATAAAAAATTTCAATATTATTTTTGTTAGGATTTTTTTGGTCGTTAGTGACATGAAAATTAAATAAAAAAAAAATATATATTTTAAAAAATAGTGCTGAAGCCACAATAAAAAAAAATTAAAGTATTTAATAAATTATTTGATGATTGCAAGTTTTACGCTTCCAAATTCCAGTTCCCTTAATATAAAACTATATGTTAGAAAACATGTAGATATTACATTTACAACTAAACTAAAGTATTTATAATTAATATCTAGATGGCTAGATGGTAAATTTAACTTTAAAGCGAAAAGGAAAGAACGCGTCAAAGTCAATTTTCAAAAGACGGTCAGACAATATTAAAATGTTGGTACGTACGGAATAACATAATGGACGGCGGCCGTTGAGTAATTGCACCGCGTACCGTAAAAATACCTACTTACGTCCTACCTAATTAATTTTTAATTAATAATTTATAATCATTTCAAAAGTCAAATAGAGCCATAATTTATAATTATTAATTAATAGGAAATAATTAATTTTATTGTTTTAATACCTTAACTTAATAGAACGTTGCAATGAATCCTTAAATCACACAAAATTTAGTGCGGGCTGCGGAGTGTCGGTTAACGTTGTGCCACACTCAGTTTATCGTGGTCGATTGTGTTCATGTGTTCTTTTGAAATGCAATAGATACTATATATTAGATAGGTATAACACTATAATATCAGTTTTATGGCAATAGTTTATTTGTACACAGATTAAACGAAAACGATTAGCTCATCTGCGATTTCCCCACGAAACAAAAATACAAACTAAAGAAAAGAAACACGCCAGCACGATGTATTACCGGAAACCGTTGTTATTTCATTGTACTACTTATTGTAATTTGTAGGCTATAGGTTATAAGTTATAACGATATCGATATCAAGATAACGCATTACATTGGGTTTTTACTTCTGAGAACACCTAAAACCTATAATGACATTCTAAAAATAAATGCAATCGAATTTCCAACTTGTTGTAGTAAAAATGGTAATCAAAGCATAGGGGCCAAACATAATACGGGTGAGAGGCCAGTCGGCAATCGCTGACCAGCCGACCGGGCCAGTCCACCCCTGGTTAGGGCTATTAAAAGAAAAAAATAAATATAAAATCATGTACCAAAAAATTTCAAAATTAATATTTCAACAATAATAAAATAGTAACTCTAATACAGTAAAGCCTGGCATGTAAGATAGTGATAATCAAAGTATTTTTAAAATATATTATCAGCTTAGTAGATAATCTTATAGCAATTAGTTTTTCATTTTTTTTATTTACATTAAAAATGTTGAAGGTGTATTTTTTTCTTGATTGATTGAATAGCTTCTAATTTTGGTTTAGGCAAAATAGATTTTTTTAACGAATGAGTCATATTTTTTGTAAACAATTTTGAGTTGTTCAATTGATCCTGCCGAATTGAATCTTCTTTAATAGCAAAATTATTTTTAATAGCTTTACCATATTTTGTGCTCAAGTTTTTAATTTTATTATTTTTTTCAACATTTCGCCTTTCACCAAAAGTTAAATCAATACCAGTGGACATTTTTTTAGCTTTTTTTATATTCTTATTGGTATTTATTACTTTCTTTTCTTTCGATTGATCGTTATTTGATTGAATTGTTATTAAATTTTCATAAATTTCAGGTATATTAACTCTTGATGGTGATTCATAATCAACGTTTTTATCGCATTCATTATGTTCGTCAAAATCTATCAAAGAAATGTCATCGAAGTCATTAAATATGTATGGCCAATTAACGGTCATGTCTTCTGTATTAAAATTGGATTGTTTAAACTCTTCCCATCCATTCACTAGATAATCTAAACGATGTTTCCAATCTATATCCTGTTTTTTATTTAATTTATTTCTTTCTCTTTTACGAAATGATGTAATTTCTGAAATGTTAACCGGTAGTAAACGATCATAACTATCTGTCGGTTGAAGTATATTTATCATATGACTAAGACTGTTTTCAGAGTTCCACAAAGAAGATTTTTCTTTAAAATCCTGAATTTTTTTTTTTTTGTGATTCATATTTTGAATAATACAAATTTATTCATTCATTACTGTTATTTAGTGTTTTACAATAAAATAAAAATATGGTTTTGTAAATACCATAGAAATACGATTTATCATCAATGTTTATTCATTTAGTATAATCATTGAATAATATAACATAAAAATGTATGGTAAAATAAGCATGAATACAAAATACAAAATTATGCAAAATGAAATGTGATTAATAATAAAATAAAAGTGAACACATGGTTTTAATTTAAGGCTGTCATCATAGAATAATCTAAATTTCTTAATTTTTTATAAATATTTAACATTCTATGAACTGACTGTTAATAATTTAGTTTTTAGTTTTCTAAACGATAAAAAAAGTTTTGCGATGTCGAATATTTACATAAGATAAGATACTAATATGGCAATTTTATGAAGTATTTAAAGCATTTAAAAAATTTACATAAATCAAGTAGGTATGTAGTACAGGTAAAAAAATTATTGTAGTATATCATGGGGTACGTATACTCCGCACAAAGATGGGCAAGTTAATGGAAATAATTATCTCAAGTTTAAGTATCATCAATGTCGATAAATTAACAGTTAAAAGTTAACAAATTATAAATTTAAATAGCTAAGTTAAAAGATAAGTATCGATTTTTATTTTTAAATTAACTAGTTTAAAGTTTATTTCATTTAAAATTAATTTTTTGTCTAAAATCTCTTAAAATCAATTTTTATTGGTCGATGATGTAAGAGAAAGCTAAAAATTGATATTTAACTTTTAAAGTCGAGTCTTCTTCTTTTTCTTCGCGTTAATCTCAACTACTTGGGGTCGGCCACCATTACCCTAAACTTCAACATGACACGATCTTCCACATCATCTACGCTCACATCAGCTGTCCTTATATCGCATTCGATAACATCCCTCAATCTCTTTTTTGGTCTTCCTCTACCTCTTCTTTCCTTCAACATTCATTTCTACAACTAATCTTACGACTTCCGATTTTTCTCTTCTCATTAGATGACCAAATCATCTAAGTCTATTTTCTTTCATCTTATCCACGATTGACGCTACACCTATACTCCTTCTTATATGCTCGTTCCTTATCCTATTTTCTCTAGTCACTCCACACATCCATTTAAGCATTCTCATCTCTGCTACACTCATTTTCTGCTCTACTTTCTTATTAACCGTTCAACACTCTGAACCATGAATCATGGCTTCACTACAGTATTATAGAATTTACCTTTCAGCCTCATTGGAATTTAAAAGCGTGTTTTTTTTAGTTTTTTAAACTATATTTATTTTTTACTTTTTAGTTTCATGTTATGATAGTAGATACTATCAATATCATGGTTGTTACGGGTAACGGGAAATCAGGGTTCGATTCCGGGGAGGGAGTCTGAGAAACGGCTACCACATCCAAGGAAAGCAGCAGGCGCGTAAATTACTCACTCCCGGAACATGAAGGTAGTGACGAAAAATGACGATACGGAAATCATCCCTCGTAATCGGAATGAATACTTTATATCTCTTAATTCAAATAAAGCGTGTTAATAAATAAATTTTAATAGTAATTAGAATATATATATATATATACAAGTAAAGCGACTTAAGTACGTAAACGTATCATGCACTAGGTATAACCGTATTTTGTGGGCGGGCGGGTCGGACTAACGTTATACCTGAGGTATAAACGGTGGTAGGAATATATAAATATATATACGTAAGGCGCATTAGACGCGGGCGGTATTTGTCAGTCAAAATAAAAATTTGTTTATATGTATATATAATATTGATGACAAGCACGCGTGTACGGGTACGATAACTAAAAATAAATTTATATAGGAATAGTGTGCCGTCGTGTGGTGAGCGTGGCTTGGGGAGGAGTGAATGCGTTATGACAGTCTAGTCTAGACGACGGAATATGCGATAACGCGTGGCGTTTGGAGAGTTACAAACATACATACATACATACAGGTGAAACTAATATAAGCGTGTTAAAAACAATCATAAGCAATTTGTGAGCATTTAGAACTACGACCACAACATTTTAAACCAATGTAATTGTTTGAAAAACAAGTCTGAGGAAGATTATAATCACCATAAATTATAAATTCCGTATCAAAAGGAAATGTATTATTTAATCACTCAACTGTTTCACTATGTACACTATATACATTAGGCGAGCTACCTGGTGGAAGATAACAGGCTCCAATAATAAGTTTACAATTATTTTTCCCTTTTAACAATACAAATAATTGTTTCACATTATCAAGTTATAAATCAATGACTTGGGTGTCAAACCTTTTATCAGCTAAGATAGCTACACCATCTCCTCTAGTACATTTACTTGTCTTATTGTTCCTATCACTGCGATAAAAATTGTAGTTATCTAAGTCGAGTTCAGCATCTAAAATATCAGTATTCAACCAAGTTTCAGTGAACACATAATAATCATACTTAAAAATTTGGATATTACATCTTAATATATTTAATTTAGTTCGTAAACCTCTAACATTTTGGTAATAGCCATATAACTTTTTTCCCTCATTAACTAAAGTTATATTACAATTTTGACAATTATTTATACTCTCTATATTACAATTATAATTGTTTAACGGATTTTATATGAATAACTTACATTATTTCTGTTAAACTGGGTATGGTAAATCACACGTTCTTCCAGTGTGGGCGCTGGTGTAGGGAGCTTATGACTTTGGAAGCATACCTGAATGCACAAGTCACACCGGAGAGCATGGTTCGAATCATGCTGAGGAGCAGACAGGATTGGGATCTGGTAAGGACATACGTGGAGAACATACTGGTGACAAAAGAGTGCGAGGAAAGGCGGAGGCAGGGTACGTGACTCGAAGGTGGCGGTCTGGTGAGACGACCTAAGAAGATAAACGGACAGATCAGGGAGCAGGGCTCAAAACTGTATATTTGTAATGTAAATAATGTACATAAATAATGTACAGTAGAATTAAGATAATAAATGTAGCAAAATAATGAATGTTTAGTATTAGAATAGATTAAAAACATAGCAAATGTAAAAGGAGTTATTAAAATAAATAAACGATGGCATCTCGGGGGAAAGCAAAGCAAAGGCAGTACTCCCCCCTGATGTCGATTCAAAGATAAAAAAAAAAAAAAAAAAAAGGGTATGGTAAATCAGTTTTTTGAACAAATTTTCGGTGTCCCGAATTGAAGTATTTTATTATTGAATTAGAGTCTCCATCTAAACGTTTTGACGAAGAATGTTTCTTAGTGTTTTCATATGATTTTGTTGAGTTCGGGTTTGGTCTGAAATTATCCATATATTTTTCCATTTTTCAATTGAACGTAACTTTGTTATATATTTTAAAAGAGTTTTAGAATTTGAAGCATTAATAATTTTAATTATTAAAGGTCGCCCGGAAGAATGAGTTTTACCTATTCGTTTAGCGTGGACAATATTTAAGTTTAAATCAAGGTTACTTAACATATATCTAGCTATCGATAAAGCATTATCTGCGGTCTCATTTTGTTTTTCAGATAAGTTGAAAACTATAACTGTGGATTAGAAGAAGGTGTAGTTTTTTACACAGGTATGACAGATTTTGCATTATGTGACA
Organism: Daktulosphaira vitifoliae; assembly: GCF_025091365.1. Lineage (NCBI taxonomy): Eukaryota > Metazoa > Arthropoda > Insecta > Hemiptera > Phylloxeridae > Daktulosphaira > Daktulosphaira vitifoliae. The sequence goes on from NW_026099573.1 coordinate 1,792,267, forward strand.
TTTTTCATAAATAAGATATATTCGGAATAATATTAATCAATAAACGTAAAACGACGGAGCGCGAGATAAGCACAACTGCCATGAACAAAGTATAGTACTGTACTGTACTATATATATACCTGTACTGTGCTATATAAATGTGTTATATAGCAACATGTTATCAAAAAATTTGGAATATTATATTCTAGAAGTAGAACACACACAAATAGAGTAAATATATTATGAAATTACGAAGTAAAATGATTTAATTTTGTAATTTAAACCTATCATATCAAACTTGATTCGTCAATTAATACTTTCAAAACATTAGAAATTAATGATTTTAATTGTCTGTATGGAGAACATGGAATAAGTAACTATTTAATTGATAAATTAGAATTTGTTTTCAATTTTTGAAGGTAATATCTTCAATTAGATACGAATTGTAGTCATTTGACGTATCGTTAAAAAAGTAGGTCAAATGAGTGCAGAGAAAATAAATGATAGTCACAAAAAAATACCTTCTCAGCTTTGCATCGAAGCTAAAACCTAAAATATAGCAAAACAATTTTAATATGAATAATACATTTCTTCTCGCGAGTGGCAACTACAGTGATGGGATACTTGATCTTTATTGAATCTAAATGAGATAAAAATCAAAGGAGTTGAAAATTTATTCTAACTTCAAAAGAATTAAGAAAAAAATGCAAAAAATTTCATTGCCATACGCGGGTTGGAACCTTGTACCCCAGGCGCGTAAGATACAACATTTACCGACTCGATAACCGTAAGTGAGTTCAAATTTCAATGCTATTTTCTCGACTTTAAAAAAGCAAAAAAATTTAAATAAGTTTAACTTTGCTTGCTATATCAATTTGATTTATATAATATTTATGAAAAATAGTATACTCCCCTTGTCAGGTATTTTAAATTAAAATAAAATACAAAACCCTGAATTTTAACACAAAAATAGTATATTTTTGAATGATGGTAGTAATTTTCACCATAAGGACAAATCAAGAGGTCAAATTGTTGAAGGGGTATGAACCGATTTAAAAAAAAGTGTGTCAGATGAAAAGGGTATATAAAAATTATTTATCAAAAAATAACAATATTGATCTATACATTTTTCCAAAAGTTATAGCAATATGAATTTTTTCACAAAAATAGCACATTTTAGCATACGGTAGTAATTTTTACCATGAAGTCCAGGGGTCAAATTTTTTTTTTTCAAAATAAAATATATTACATTAGCTTTATTTTAAGTATAAAAGTTAAGTTTTTCCGGAACATTTTCAAAAATTAAGTAAATTCTTAGTGAAAAAGTTGCCATTTTGAAACCCTTCCTGTGGGCTGGTATGGGGTCAAATGTTCACAAAAATATATCAACAGATAGGTAAATACCTAAGGTAACTATAAAAAAGAATTATATTGATTTGGTCATTTTTAAAAAAAGTGATGGCAGTTTTAAGTAAAAAAAATTGAAAAAATGTCGAAGCGATTTTTAAATTTGTAATTTTTGGGGGATTTCCACCATTTACGGGGGAAGAGAGAAATTTTTTCAATTTTTGAGGTTAATATCTTCGACTAGATACGATTTTTGATCATTTAACGTATTGTTCATTAAAATCGGTTTAGCGAGAGCTGAGATTGAGCTTTCACAAACACACAAAAAAAAATTAAAATTAATAAAATCGCATCGAACCTAAAAAAAGAACATATCATGATAAAATTAATACCTTTCAGCTTTGCATCGAAGCTAAAGTATTCTCTATTATGGGACCTGCGTCTATTATGAATTTTTAATTTTTAGCTTTGATGCGAAGCTGATAAGGTATTAATTTTACCATGATGTGTTTTTTTTTTATTATTTATTTGTAAATTTTATTATGCGACGAAAGCGACGGACAGTTGCCGAATCGGTAACATTGTGTCTTTCATGCTTAAGGTACGAGGTTCGAATCCGCCTGTGGCAATTAATATTTTGTATTTTTTTAACTTTGCAAGTGGGCTATTTTATAATTCGTTCTGTAACAACAACATGCTTTGCCACTTGCATAACGACTAGCTATAGTAGCAAGGGTCGCCACCATCAAGGCAAGGTGTCACACCTATCAGATATGATTACTGGACCATAGGCGGAATTTAATTTTAAGTTAATTAAAAGTATAATCTAAGTTAATATGTCATTATATGTATAAATTACTATAATACCTCGTGGTTTATTAAACACAATTATGACAATCAAAGTTGTATGTGGTTTATATGTAAAACATACCGTATCCCGTGTCTAGATTAAGAAATAGGGATAAAATACACGTGAGTAATTAATTTACTAAATAAAATAAATATTACAGTTGAAATTAATTTAATTGTTCAAAAAAGAAAATTAAGTTAAACATGGACAAAAATGCGAATGCATCAAAAACCATGTCTATAAATAAAGGCAATAAAAATAAAATAAAATATTTAAACAAAAAAAAACAAATAATATTATAAACATCACGGACAGTATTGGAACACATCCGTTAATGTCAATCGGAAATTAATGAAAAACACCAGGAGCGGTCAGGACACTCGATCCTTAGCGTTGGCTAGAAGAAAAGGGAAACACGTGCTCTCCACATATAAACAAAATTAAGTTAATTTACGATAAAATAAAATGAAATAAAATAATTAATAAAATATAGCTCATTACATAAATATAATATATAAAAGAAAACCGGTGGCTCTACTCCATCATTAAATAAAAATGTCAATAAAACAATAATATCATATAAATAATATTCTAATATTCTTAAAGTATTTATTGTCGAATTAGAATTAGATTTGATATGATAAAAGTATTCAACTACAAAAGTAAATAATTTTACTTTGTAATTTATTAATTTTTTAACTCTATTTGTGTATGCTACTACCACTATATAATATTCCAATTTTTTTTTTTTAATTGTTGCTATATAAGTCATAAATTAAAAAAAAAAAATAATTTTTAGTTTAATCTGAATTTAACGATGGATTTATACAATTATAATCAATTTTTATATTAGGCTTAATTGAGATCTTTTTAACAACTTTATTTTTATTGGTTTTTTTTAGATATATAATCATTAAAATTAGTTAAATTCTGAATATTTCCATTATAGAATCTTTTTAAACGCCAAAAGTTAATTAGAAATGATTACTATGATTTTTATTTAAGTGATCTATTACGATAAAAATGTAAAAAAATCGAACTTTTCTGATAAATGTACTGTAAATAGTAATTATAAAATTTCCTGATGCATATTAAACTTAACAATTTCATTTTTTTCTATTTAATGATGTCAATTTCAAACTTGCAAGTTGAGCTAAAAGTTATGGTAATAAATTCACTTTTTTTTTATTAAAACTTTCAATTTATAGGACAAAAAAAAGTAAGCTCAAAATTATTACTTTTAACATATTAAAAATCAAAATCAATAATAATTTGAAAACAATTAATTTAAAAAATTATATAATATATAATTAAAAGAATTACTAATATGGCTATAATTAAGGATATTGAAGGTGATGTTGCTTNATGGCTATAATTAAGGATATAGAAGGTGATGTTGCTTTTGTAATTTTACGTCAATTTCTTAGAATTAAACACTATCTACAGATTTGCTTCGAAGCGTTTCTTATAATAGTGATTTTAATCACTGTCAGATTAAATCTATACTGGACCCAACTATGCAACGTCCCCACTATGCCTCGACCCCACTGTGCTGGGTTTTTTTTATACATTTTAAACTCGTTTTATATTATATTAAGTTTTTGCTAATAATATTTTCGATGAATTTCCTATAGTCGACATCGATATTCATAAAAGTTACTCTAAACTTGTCAAAATATAATAATAAGACAGTGGTGGCCCAGCGTTTCTCAGCGTAAAGCCTTGGCTATTGCAGACACAGTTAATCTCGTTAATATATATTAAATATTATTTCAATACACCTTTTATTATCCTTTACGCCAACTGCCTATCCTTTATCAAGAGGTAATTGGTATAGTCCTTTATGGCTGGCAGGTACATATGAAGAGGATATTTCCAAGATGTAGTTTCCCACCTTACGAACTATATATTTTATAAAGAACTCTACCCGGACTACTAGTTCTAGAACTGACTTGTCGACGGATATAGCGCACTTATTATTTTAAAATAAAATATTATTTTTATAAATTTAGCACTACACTTTACCTCAACTTCCTGCACGTTACCGGAAGGTAATTGGCATAGTCCTTTATGGCTGACGAGTACACAGGCAAAGGTATTAAAAGGGAACCAATCAATAGAATGGAAGAATAGTATTGTGGTGCCATTATTAAAGATAAACAATACATACAGGAGTGTGGAACTCATAGAGGCATAAAACTTATGAGTCATAGTATGAAAAATTGGAAATAGGTAATAGATAAGAGATTAAGAAATGAGTCAACAATGATGCCATTATTATATGTGAAGCGAGTATTAGAAAAGATTAGGGAAAAAAAGAAAAATCTGTGTATGGTATTTATAGATTTAGAGAAAATTATGATAGAGTACCGAGAAAGGTTTTAAATTGGCCTTTAATAAGAAAAAGAATATCAAATATTACATTAATATAATATTGGATATGTATAATGGCACTTGTATCAGAATAAAAAGTGTGGGAGGGGTAACAAAAGGTTTTTGGATAAGAGTAGCAGTGTACCGAGGTTTTGCTTTAAGTCCTTACTTATTTTCTGTAGAGATGGATAAAATTATTAGGGAAATACAAGGAGAGGTACCTTGATGCATGTTGTTTGCTGACGATATAGTGTTAATAGTGTTATAGTGTTATACGATATAGTTTTTCATTGTCCTGCTCCATATTTATATTGTTTTTCTTTTTGGTTTTTCTTTTTGTTGTTGTAAACTTATTTTCACAATGCAAACTTCTTGGTGCATTTGAAGCTGAAGCCTTTTGTATCCTAAGCTTTTCAGTTTCCAATGGTGTAGTGAAGTTAGGTTTTTCAATTTCCGATCTTTCACCTTCACCTTTGAGGTCACTTAGGATGTCAACGGAATTTTGGGTCTCCGTTTGAGGGTCTTTATCTGAAGATTCACTTTCCTAAAAAATGAATAACTTATATAATTTTACGCTAATAAGCTTAAAGGTTAATTAAATTATAAGTGGGTTACCTAATGTCAAAATTATAAACAAATATTATTTTTATTTTAGGTGCCCAACAACTCAGTACAGTGGCAAAAGTTGGCAAATGATTATAACACAAGATGGAATTTCCCAATGTGCTTGGAATGCATGTTGTCATACAATCACCCAAATATAGCATAAGCAAATTTTTTAACTATAAGGGCACATTTAACATTGTTCTCTTTGCTGTAGTAGATGCGAACTACAATTTCACCTACGTGTACATTGGTTGCCAAGGGCGCATATCAAATGGGGGAGTTTTTAAAAATACCGGCTTTACCAAATCCTTGAGCAAAGAAATGCTTAGTCTGCCTCAAAACACATCCCTTCCAGGGAGACAAAAACCTGTACCATTTGTTTTTTTAGCCGACGATGCTTTTCCGTTATCACCAAATATCATGAAACCGTATTCTGTACACCAGGAACACGGATTTATTCAACCTACTTTTAAATACCGCCTGAGCCAAGAAAGAAGGGTGGTCGAAAATGTGTTTGGTATACTAGAATCTGTATTTCGTATTTTCCGAAAACCTAGACTACTAGAACCACCAAAAGTAGAAAAAATTGTGCAAATTTGTGTTTTATTACACAATTACCTGCGCCGAAATGCTGAATCAAAAAATTATTATACACCACCGGAGTCATTTGACATAGAAGATATAGATTTAGGAACTATTAGAAATGGATCATGGAGGAATGAATCACAACCAACTGAATCGATGTGCCACTAAAGTCTGTGGCAAGGAAATCTTTACAAGAAGCATAAAATATAAGAAACGAATATTGTCAATATTTTATTTCAGACCATGGACAAGTACCTTGGCAATTAAAATATGCGTAAATAAACAGATGATTACAAAAATCTAGAATATATTTTGATGTTAGCAATTCGTAATTAGTTATTTTGTGAATACCTAAATCCTTTAAAATTTAAGTTAAGAATAAACAAAAAACTTACCTCATATTCTCCACCGATCTGAATGCCTTTTCTGGGTTTATTTTTGTCATGGATAAAACTCATTGCGTTATAACCAAACCACTTGGGTGTAAAATGCTGACCCGCGCCAGATTTTTTCATTTTTTTATAATTCCTTTTTTTACGTTGAATTGTGAAATTATGTTTTTAATTTTTCTATCAATTTCCACCCAGTTGGTGTCAAACAATACTTTACAATACTGGTTATACACCAAATTACTTAAATTAATTATATTACTATTATATTGTCGTAACACAGGAAAGAGAATGGTGTAGTGAAAGTGTGAATGTGTAACTGTGTGTACGAAGACGAATATGAGGGGGTGGTGCCTGCTGTCTAGGTATTCACGTGCGTGTTGTCGTACAGCAGTCACCGTGCTCGGCTGACACTCCGGGTTAGCTGTGGGTGTCGAAAGGCTGTTGTTATAGGAAGGGAGAATAAGAGTAACACCTAGGTATGAGGTGCAGACGAAGTGCAAGACACAAATACCAGGTGTACGCAGAAGGAGCCCAAAGTATGAGGTGCAGACGAAGTGCAAGACACAAATACTCTGAAATGTCGAGGAAAAGAGTATATAGGTTAGAAGAGGAATAAACAAAGACTTTACTTTAAACAGTAAGCCGGACAGCGACAACCGAGTACTGAGACTGATGAATGACACAAGGCACTGGAGTCGACTGACCACGATGGTCAGGTCTATTGGGTTTTTATAATAATTATACTTATTGCCGATTTGGCAATAAATATTATTTGTTAATTCATCAGTCTCAGGCAGCGGATGTGCTGTCTGTATTTTATTAAAATAATTCTCACGATTATGAAAACGTGACACCATCACAATATTATTATATAATTATACTTTATTAATATTTATACTTTCGTTTATTTACTTAACTAGTATTTAGGTACATAATTCATATTTAGATTTTGTAAATTTGTAATTTGTTTTCAGGCACAACACGACCGTTTCCACTAAACTGTCTCGAGTTTCAAAACACGTCGAAACCTTTTGATCTCACCGCTACCGAGCGGGGACATGAAAAACAAAACTCGAACTGTCACAAAACACGCCGGTCTTCAAAAATGTTTGCGAAAAGTTCCAGTTTTGTTTTATTTGACACGAGTTTGAGTTTTGTTTTGTCCGTTTAGTGGAAAACCGTCTAAAGCGTGTTAAAAATTAGGTCCTACTGCGGCGATATTACGATTTTCGATACAATATAATTAACTCTATACGCCCGGTGGAATATTTCCGTTTTCGACATAAAATAACATAATTTTAAATATATATTCACTTTAGTCATCGTTCTCCTTTTTCATTGAAATTATTGAATCTAAATGAGGTAAATATCAAATGAGTTAAACAATTTTTCCTAATTCAAAATTCTGTGTAAGGTATTTTAAATTAAAATAAAATATAAAACTGATAATTATAATATAAAAATAGCATATTTTTGAATAAAGTTCGAAAATTTTATTTTCATATTAAAGTATATTGCATAAGCTTTAATTTAAGATATATATAAAAGTGTCAGTATTTCCGGAACACTTTCAAATGTTAAGTTGAATATGTTAATTTTTTGTGAAAAAGTTATCAGTTTGAATACCCCCCCCCCCATGAAGGGCAGATTTTAACCCAATTGATTTTTGCACTTTTATGCAGATTTTCCCCATTAACAAGGGAAATTTTTTCAATTTTTAGAGATAATGTCTTTGACTAGTTACCATTTGTGATCTTTTAACGTATCGTTGAAAGAAATCGGTTCGATGAGAGCTGAGAAAAAGTGAAAACAAACACAAAAAAAAACACATCATAGTAAAATTAAGACCTTCTCAGCTTCGCATCGAAGCTAAAAAATCAACGTAAAATATTAATTGAATCAATACTAAAACTATTAAATTTGACAAAACATTATCATTATACACTTTACGGTCCCTGATATATTTACAGTTAATTGTAAATATATTTATTTTATAGTTGAATAATTCCAATTAAAAAAATTATGTAACATTTATAATGCTACATAATAGTTAGAGCGTGGTGTGGTTCCCATCGGATTATTCAATGGCCGCCTCAACTCTGATATTCAGCAGTGCTGTTTGCTGTTGGTTCCCGAGGGGTGGCCATACAGAAATTTGAACAGTGAAACACAATTTACAGGAACTTTAATCCATAATGAGGTTGTGTAACTTGACAGCCAGTGTAAAAATTCTGTTAAATTATTAATGATTTGACAGGATTTTTGCATCGGCTTCACAATTGTAAGGTTGAGCCGACCCGAGATAGTTAGAATACTGGTTAAGTAGATGATGATGTAACATATAAATTAATACGTCCATACCAAAATGGCGGGAGTGCAATCATAAGATAGGATAATGTTTGAAGTCTGTATTTTTGTGTATTACTTTCTAGTAGTTCACAGTGTTCGCGAGAAAATTTCACGGTTTAAAAATTTAACTAATTGAACTAAGAATAATTAAGCATTTTTAGCTAATTATTTACCATGTATTCGATGAAGAACGACGTAGAAGACGTTATAAAAATAACATTAGAGGTATATAATTACATTTATTTTAGTTAATAAAATAATTTACTAAACAACTATTCCATTCAAGATCTATTAAAATGCAATTAATAATCAGCCTTATAGTACTATTTTTGTAATAATCTCCAATAATACATAATTTATTAACTATAATAGTTTAAATTTTATAGCGTTAAAAGAATAAAATATAGTTTGTTGAACTCGTCATGACAGTGAATTGAAGGATTCTGTAAGAAAATGATAAATCAATATTATAAGCGTAATACTTTTTTTAAATGTATCATTTAATTTATGCTTATAATATAAACAATAAATATACATGTCTTGGATGTAACTGGCTACTCTTAAAATTTTTGATTAAATTAAAATTGTAGACTATTTTTTTAACACTTTTTAAATCAGCGTTATTGCCTGAATCCGATGTCCAACATAATCCAATATCGATAATGCTAAAAAAAATTATAATTTTATTTTCATTATTTTATTTGATATAAAAAATTAAGTATAGTAATATGTACTTTTCCGGAAATTTTATTTTTAGTTTATCTCATATTAACCTAATATTTATAAAAATATTATGGAAATTTTCGGAGAAATAATCTCTATATATACGTCTTATAATTATCGGTTTGTAGGTGCAAAACTTGAAGTTCAGGGACGTTTAAAAAAATTATACTCTACTCCTTAGCACTCTTAGATATAATATAAAAGTGTATAGGGAGGGATAGTTATTAAACTAGTTGTAATTTAATGTTTTATAAATTTTTCTAAATTTAAGGAAATAAAAACTAGTCACTTAAAAAAAAAAGAAGCTGATTATGAGTTAAGCGAACTTGAAGTTAAAGAAAAGAATGCAATAAAGAAATTAATTGAAGTAAAATTAAAAAAAAAGAGAGAAAATGAAGGTAATTTTTATTATATCAAAACAGTATACGAATGTAGTAATTGAAATATAATAAAATATATTTATAAAACAATAATGATAAATTAATCTTTTTGTTTCAAAGTAAATTGTGTATTGATAAATATTGAACAGTGATGTATGCAGGTATTGCATAATTTTATACTATATTGTTTTTTTTCTTCTTAAATAAATTGTTATTTTAAATACTTATGAAATATTTTTTTTTGAAAATTGATTTTTTCCTTTTACTTAATTTTAATAAAAATATTTAGCTAACAAAAATTGTATCATATAAATTTTTTTTACTTAATAATACTTAAAAACATCATTTTCATAAAGATAATAACGTGTTCATTTCACAAAATTATTATTTGTCATAATTTATTTGTCCCCTACCAAGTATATATGTATAATTCAAGAGTTTTTGATAGAATCAGGATTATTCCTTCTAAAACTTTTCAATATTAAATTGTAATTAAGGTATAAAATATATGATAGCTTTATGCTGAGATACAATTTTCTTTTTCTCGTCTTTTAAACAAATTAGTAAAAACTAACTACGTGACTGTTACTAACCAATTTTTAAACATTTTAAAATTAAGCTGTATTTTTGAAACTTAGGTTCTTTCAACTTTACGTTGAGCATTGCTATAGTAGCAATAGATTATTATAGACTAATATTACACAAAAGTTGGCATTTTTTTAGAATTGTTCGATAAAAATTAATATTTATGATTTTTTAAAAAAAAGAAGAGTAATAATATACCCACATTACTGATGAATAACTATAGATAATTACAATAAGCCAGTGGCGTCATTTTTGGGGGACAGAGTGGACATTTGTCACTGCCCTTGAAAAATGCGTGTTGTTAATTTCTTTATACGTCCAAAGCAATTCGTTGTGAAATATGAAAAATCATGTTATTTTAGAATTTTTGTTATGACAAAATATTTTTTTACACTATTGTAGTTTATTTTAAATATGGCTATACATACAGAGTGATTCTTTTAGCATTAACGACTTAGTTATCATTAAATAATCATTTTTTTTTTTTTGCTTATGTACAAGCATTGGCTTTTATTAAAAATAATTATTATAAGGTTAAATGAATAAATAAATGACTTTGAGTGCTAAAATTAGATGTTAATTACTAGTACTTATACAATATCATTTTATACAATTCATTTTTATACTTTTACACTAATTATTGATTTATTTTGTTAATAATTCTTATTTTTGGAAGTTAATTTATATATATATATATTGAGAGAGAGTGTGTATATTCCGTAAGTAAGGAACGAATATATATTTTTCTCATTGTTTGTAACAATTGACCTGTTTTCTTACTTACTGAACATCGTGCATATATAAAGATGATTCTTTTAATGCTAGCCATTCATCTTATCTTAAAATAATACATTATTGAAACTTTTTTTTTTGGATTTTATTAATTACATATGTATTTCCATTTATCTGTTATAAAATAACTGTTAAATTAATTCCATATATTTTATAGGGGTGTCAAATTTATTTTTTTAAATAGCAACATATGTATTTAACTAGCTAATAAAATAGAAAAATATCAAATTAAAAATGTGATTGGTGGATAACATTTTTGAATCAGCGCTTCAGAAGATATTCATATTTTTTTTTGTACTTAGGTAGGAGGAAGAGTATGGCTGATATATAACTAATGATAAAAATAATAGCATCCACGTATCATCTCAGTTTATACTTTAAAATGATAATAACATTCAAAATTCTTGTTCAAAAGTTATTGTCGTTTATTTAATTACATTATTATCTATTAAATTAGCTAGTTTATTATGTGTGTAATCATTTAAAAAATTAAGTTATCATTCCTATAAGCATAAGGGATGAATAAAATTAATGTTTAGGAACACAATCATATTATATGTTACAATCAGGATAACAAAATCTTAAAGTTATCTCAATTTTTAAAAATTTATATTGTTTTAAAATTAAGTACATACATTTAACAGCATTTTATCGACAACTGTGATTATTTTATTGTATTTATCTTGATTTAAAATATTGCAGAAACTCTAAGATCAGCTCAAGAGAGTTTAGATATATTAATACAAAAAATATTGAATCGACAGAATAAAAATGAAATGTTAATTAAAACAATCGATCAAAAACGTAGATTGCTTATAATACTTAATCATAATACGGAAGAAAAAAAGTAATTTTAATGATTTTTTTTGTGTTTAAGGTGTTGAAAAGAATATTTGCCCAATACAATTTTTAATAGAACTAAAAATATATATTTTAAAAAAGATGTTTGTGTCTTACTGTCCCATCCGGCTCTCTTATATATCGCACATCTTACCATGGACTCACATAGGGAACCTGTTTGAGTCCCATTTTTTTTATTATATTATAATGTATTATATATATAGCGGTATAAATTTAGCATTATCTAATTGTGATTCTCAATCTTTGTTCTATGCTTATGATAAATTACTTTTTTCAATTCACAATTCCCCCTTCAATGCCATTTGAATCTATTTTTTGTCAGTGTGCTTGACAAGAGCCAATTAATTTTATTTACTCGTCAAAAAATAATACAGCCCTTATCTTTAGTTTTAATAAATTATGGCATTCCTGACTCCAACAAAGTAATCGATATTGGCCTAATTATACACCCTAACTCCATTGGCTTCCTTAATTTCAATATCTTTTATTCTTTATTACTTGATGAGCCAACTTTTTAAGAATTTGATAGATATCTCATGTGGTTTACGTCCTTATATTTGTTCTTCGCTTACTATAATTCTTCCCTATATATATAAATTCTATATAAGAAAACCTTTATATGATTACACTTTTCATTCACGTATATTAATTCCACCTATCTCTAAATTGTCCAAATTTTATCACTTGGTAACATTAGATCTCTACGAAAAATACCTGTCAATAATTTATCTTCTGGTTTATATGTTTCAACAAATATGTAAACATATTTTTTGTGCACAATTTCAATATTTATTTTTCAACTAAATTACTTTCATTTTGCCCTTCGTTTACAACCAAATATCATGATATCATATATGCAATTTATTATATTATATCAACTCAGTACATCCTGTCTTTTTCTCGGATTCCCAATCTTGTCTTTTAGCTATATCTTAAAGTCCTCAAGTTTCTTAGACAAATCCTTTCTTATTATTTACAAAATCATACTTCTCATTCTGTTATCAATTTATCGTAAAATTGATAGAAAATCGATTATTTTTCATTGGATTTCTCGATATGTAGTAATTTAGAGCAATGAAATAGCAGACTTCATTGTCACTTCCTATTCTAATTTATTACTACCATCAATTATTCTTTTCAAAATTTCCACGGCTCTTTCATAAAATTCTTTTAAAGGTATGACAATGTAAATGGTCTGTATTACCTTTATAAATTTAACTGTGTTAGTAAATTTTTTAACACTTCATAATGTTTATGCTCTCTATTCATTTTATAGTCTCAAACTATTATAGTTATTTACACTATTATTTCCTTTTTATAGAGTACAAATATTATTAATTTAATATATAGTATTTATAATATTTTGAGGTACAATATTTGTAAAGATAAAATCTCAATAAGTTTAAACTACTTTTAAAATAAACAAAAATACTAATTATAATTTGTATTAAATAAAAACACAGGAATCATGAAAAAATTACAAGAAATATGATGGAAAAAATTAAAGAAAAAACCGAATTAGTAGAAGTAATATACAATTAAGAACTAGTATTATAACACAATACCATTAAACGATATTATTTTTTACAATATTTAATAATGTGTATAATATATTTTCAGAACAATGCAGAATTATTACTACAAAAGCATAAATATGAAAAATTGATAGAACAAATTCAAAGAGAAATATGTAATATCAAAGATGATGTTAGAAATAAGCAACAAGGAATTAAACTAGAAATAAATGCTTTTAAAACACTTGAAGAATTGTTAGTCAATAATTTGGTTTTTATATAAGTCAATAAGTTTATAAGTTACAAAAAAAAAGGTTTTGAGATTTATGTAATAGTAAAGAAAAAATTTTTCCTAAAGGTGACATGTTTATTATATGGAGAGGATGACGGCGCTAGAAATTGCGTAGCCTTGTGATAAAAAAGTTGTCGGTTACTGTTAATATTTTTTTTAATGATAAATAATTTTTTTTATTTTTTATATACATCAAGAAAGTATTAAGTGTAACTTTTTTTTTAAATATTTAAAAAAGTTGATTGTTTTTAGCGATTAATTTAATCACAAATTTTATCCCATGATTCACAAATCGCCTTTTGAAAAATATATAAAGAATTATATAGTTTAAACATTCTATATTTTATTGATTTTTTTTTTTTTATATAAAATTATTTATAAATACAATAAACTAAAATAAGGTTTAATTTTCTGGAGGGGCATACTTACTTATCATACTTCTTTTTAAAAAATTTTACAATCCTCTTCAATCGAAATAAAAAATAAATAATAATATTTTTATCGTGGGGGTTTTGACCTTATCATTTCCATGGACATATCAAGTATAAACAAAATATTTTCGATTTTCACATACATGTATTGGAAGTTTTTAACACGTGTAATGCAAGGGAAAATTTTGATGAATAGTAATACAAATGTCATATTTGTTTGTGTACGAACTTTTAATACTTTAAAATCAAACTACTCATTTGAAAAACTAATCTGTATATTATATTATACTGAAATAGGATAATTTTTGGCTCATTTCTTACAATGTTGATGATGAACAAACAAATAATTTTTTTCTATGCGTTCAGCAACTTTCTCAAATTTGTCTGTTAAAAATTTGAGAAACAATTTAACGGTCATCAAAAATTTTAGCTTCGATGCGAAGCTGAGTATGTATTAATTTTGCCATGATGTGTTTTTTTTTTTTTGTGTCTATTGCCAACCGATTTTGATGAACAATATGTCAAAAGATCACATAAATTACGTAATTTTTTTCACTTTTTTTTCCCTAAAACTACCATAACATTTTCTAAAATCAACGAATCAATATATTTTTTTTTATATTGAAACCTGAGATATTTTTATTTCATTTGATATCAATTTTTTTTAAATATAACACTTAACCTGTTCATAGAGGGGATTTAAAACAGCAATTTTTTTACAAAAACTAACTTTTTCAACTTAACTTTTGGAAATACTGCGTTCTTTAAACATATGTCAAATTAAAGTTTACAATAAATACTATAAGTTCAAAAAGAAAAAAATTTTCACGACACCTGTTTTTCTATAGGAAAATGCCCATTGAATTTAACGAAAAATGTAATTTTTATGTAAAAATCACTGTTTAAAATAAAATATTTCAATAGTTAAAACTGCCATAACTTTTTGAGAAATGAACAAATTAGCATAATTTATTTTTATATTGAAACTTAAGATATTTTTCTTTCATTTGATATAATTTTTTTGAAAATCTGCCCACAGGGTAGATTCAAAAAAACAATTTTTGCACAGATGTTATGCTCATTCAATTTAATTTTTGAAAATGTTCCAGAAATATTGATACTTTTATTTAATATTAAATTAAAGCTTATGTAAAATATTTTACTACGAAGAAAATAAAATTCGAAATATATATTTTATTGGTGAAAAAGGCTAAAAAAATATGCTATTTTTGTGTTCAAATTGTGGGTTTTGTATTTTAAAATATCTTACACTGACTTTCGTAAATATTATACAACTTAATTGATATAAAATATAAATTTAAATTTTTTCTTTTTTTTAAGTTGAAAAAAGCAACTTTAAAAATTTAATTAGCTTAAGTTGCAAATATTATCAATTTACGAAAGCGACGAATAGTTGCCGAATAGGTAACACTTGTGTCTTTCACGCTTAGGGTAGGAGGTTTGAATTCGTCTGTAGCAATTAATTTTTTACATTTTTTCCTTAATTCTTTTTGAGTTAGAAAAAAAATTTAAAATTATTTGATTTTTATCTCATTTAAATTCAATAACCAATAAATGTCAAGGACCATCACTGTAGTCTTCTTTCATGAGAAGAAATTTCTTATTCATGTTAATACTATTATATTATGTGTTTTTTTTTTTGTAGCTGCAATTAACTTTCTTACCCTTACTTGACCTACATTTTTCAACGATACGTCAAATGATTACAATTCGAATTTAATTGAAGAAATTACCCTCAAAAATTGAAAATAAATCCCTTAATCAAATAATAAGTAGCTTAACCAGTTTTATCCACACAAACTAAGAATCATTCATTTCTAATAATTTTAAAGTATTTATTATCGAATTAGATTTGATATGATAAAAGTATTCAACTACAAAAGTGAATAATTTTACTTTGTAATTAATTAATTTTTTAACTTTATTTATGTGTGCTTCTAACATGGATTTTTACAATTATAATCAAATTTTATAATAAACTCAATTGAGTAGATCTTTTAACAACTTTTTTTTTTTATTGGTTTTTTAGTTAAAGTAAATCATTAAAACTAATTTAGTTCTGAATATTTTCATGGTAGAATTTTTTTAAACACCAAAAGTTAATTATAAATGATTTATTATCATAAAAATGCAAAAAAAAATCGAACTTTCCTGATAAATTTAGTGTAAATAGTAATTATAAAATTTCCTGACTGCATATTAATCTTAACAATATCATTTTTTCTATTTAATGATGTCAATTTCATACTTGCAAGTTGAGCTAAAAGTTATAATAATAAATTCATTATTATTTTTTATTAAACTTTCACAAAAAAAAGTAGGTTAAAAATGATTAATCCACCAATTTCTTAAAATTAAATACTATCTACAGATTTGCATCGAAGCGTTTCTTATGTTAGTGATTTTAATCACTGCCAGATATCACCTATACAGTCCCAATTATGCCACGCTCACACTGTGCCGCGACCCTACTGTGCTACCGTTTTTATATAAGTATATTGTAGAATAAGAAAATTGTAAATAATTATTAAAATAACATAATGAACTATCAAGTAAGGCGTAATAGGAGATATTTACGAGGTTTGTTTTGGAGAGGTATACATATGTGTTTATTATTAACATTTCCAAATAAAAAAAAATGAATCAATATCCTTGAATTATTTTTACTCTAATAGGATTTATTATTTATACTCTCTGCATGTTAAATTGTCCATACACTCAAGCTAACTAAACGAAATACAAATGTATTATGTAAACAAATGATAACTAAGATTGTATTATTATTTTATTTTTAATCGCTTTCTAAATCAAAACAAATGTGAACAATTTTATTGATTTTAGATGCAATATCATTAAAAAAGAGAATAAAGAAAAAAACGAAAAATGCAGTAATTTGGAAGAAGAAATTGCTAAAATTCAACCAATTATTGAATTATTAAAATCTGAGATTCAGAAAATATCAACAGAATAATTTTTTTTTTTTGACTAAATCTTAAAATTAATTTTTTTTTTTAATAATTCAGAGTTGACAAGATAAATATAGTGCATGTTATTTTTAAAGTAAATATTCATAAAAACTGTTTAATAGAAAATATATTATATGTAAAGAATTAGTACTTTTAATCTTATTATATTTGTAACTCAGCAAATTTAAGTTAATTTTAATAAAATACAATTAACAGGAAAAATTACAATTAAAATTAAATCGTGTGACATGTAGAGGATACAAAAAAAAAAACTTAGCTGTTATTCACTGTTATTTGTAAATATTTCAAGGGCTTTTTAAAATAGATTAGTAAACTCGAATACTTCATAATCCCGGTATAAAAATAGGTATGAATGGAGGAGGAGCATTTCTTAATTAATTCTCGTCTGTGAAACTAAGATATGATGATGAAATGATTAAAAATCACCTAAATTTGCTAAAAATAAACTCATTTTTAGCAAAAAGTTTAAAACTTCAGCGTGACAATATTATTTTTACTTTGTTGTGCTCCTTCAATGTAAGAACTATCTCAACTACTTGGGATAAACCACCATTAAAATCACTATCATAAGAATCGCTACGATTGATAATTACTATTTACAGTTAATTTATCAGAAAAGTTCGATTTTTTTTTACATTTTATCGTAATAGATCACTTTAATAAAAATCATAGTAATCATTTCTAATTAACTTTTGGTGTTTAAAAAGATTCTACAATGGAAATATTTAGAATATAATTAATTTTAATGATTTACTTTAACTAAAAGAACCAATAAAAAAAAAAAACGGTAGCACAGGGGGTTGCGACACAGTATGGACGTGGCATATATGGGACAACTATAGATGATGATATCTGACAGTAATTTAAATCACCATCATAAGAAACGCTTCTAAGCAAATCTTTACATAATGTTTAATTTTAAGAAATTGGTAGATTATTTCAAAAACAACAATAACACTTATTCCCTTAATTTTATCACGATTTATAATTATAATATATGAATACATAATAATTACAGTAATTAAATGTAGTATGAAATTGATATTCAATAATATTGTAATTTTTACGGAGATATTATAAAAATAAAAAAAAAACCCAGCACAGGGGAGTCGCCGCATAGTGGTGATGTGGCATAGTTGGATCAAGTATAATGATATCTGACAGTGATTAAAATCACTATCAAAAAAAACGCTTCGATGCAAATCTTTAGATAGTGTTTAATTTTAAAAAATTGATGGATTATTCCAAAAGTTACATGATCTGTTATTTTCTTATTAATATCCTGAATAAAAAAGGGATTATTAAAAAATATTATTTCTCATAAAAAAATTGTATTTATCCATACATTTTTCAAAAAGTTATAACATTTTAAAGTAAAAAATGTAAAATATAAAATCGAGAATTTTGGCACAAAAATAGCATTCGGTAGCCATTTTCACCAAAATGAAAATCTATATTTCGATTTTTTTATTTTCATAGTTAAGTATATAATATAAGCTTTAATTTAAGATTAAATAAATGTGTTAATATTTCAGGAACATTTTTAAAAATTTAATTGAAAAACCTTAACATGTATGCAAAAATTACTTTTTTAAATCCTCCCCTGTAAGCAGGTCAAGTGTTAGTTTTTAAAAAATGATATTAAATGAAAGGAAAATATCTAAGGTTTTAAATAAAAAAAAATTATGTTGATTTGTTAATTTTTGAAAAAGTTATGGTATTTTTATAAGTATTAAAATATTTCATGTTAAACAGTGATTTTTACATAAAAATTACATTTTTCGTTAAATTCGACGGCCATTTACTAAAAAAAGATTTTTNTCTATACTGGACCCAACTATGCAACATCCCCACTATGCCGCGACCCCACTGTGCTGGGTTTTTTTCATTGTATAGTACATGACATAACCTTTAATTTGATATAAGTATAAGAACGAAGTATTTTCAAAAGTTAAGTTGAAGAAGTTCTATTTTTTATACAATGTTTCAAGTTTTGAACGTCCCTATATAAGAGGAAATTATCAAATTTTAATAAAAAGTATGTCAAATGAAAGATGTACTTATAATGTATTTAGAAAAAAAAAATTTGTTTTGATACATATATTTTTCGTAAAGTTATAGCAATTTAAAGTTGAAAAATTTAAATCGAAAATTTTTTACCCAAAAATAACATTTTTTTAACTACGACAGCCATTTGTACGTAGAAGATAAATAGTCAGGACAAATTTTTTTTTTCATTATATAGTACATGACATAATTTTTAATTTAATATATGTTTAAAGAACGCAGTATTTCCGGAACATTTTCAAAAGTTAAGTTAAAAAGTTAGTTTTTGTTAAAAAGTTGCTATTTTATATACCCTCCGTGAGCAAGTTGTGTTAGATTTTCAAAAAAATGATATTAAATGAAAGGGAAATATCTAACGTTTCAATATAAAAAAAAACCCAGCACAGGGGGGTCGCGGCACAGTGGTGACGTGGCATAGTTGGATCAAGTATAATGATATCTGACAGTGATTAAAATCACTATAAAAAAAAAACGCTTCGATGCAAATCTTTAGATAGTGTTTAATTTTAAAAAATTGGTGGATTATTCCAAAAGCTTCATAAACTGCTAGTTCCTTATTAATATCCTGATTAAGACAAAGTATGTAGAATAAAAAAGAGATTATTAGAAAATAGTATTTCCCATAAAAAAATTATATTGATCAATACACTTTTCAATAAGTTATAGCATTATAATGTTAAAAATGTAAAAAATAAAATTGAGAATTTTCACACAATAATAGCATTTGGTAGCCATTTTCACCTTGAAGATAAAATAAAGTCCGAAATTTTTTTTTTCCATGATAAAGTATATTACATTAGCTTTAATTTAAGATATATATAAAAGTGTCAGACTTTCCGGAACACTTTCAAAATTTAAGTTGAAAAAGTCAATTTTTTGTGAAAAAGTTGTCATTTTGAATCCCCCCCTGTAGGCAGGTAAAAACTCAAATTTATAAAAAAAATATACCAAATGATAGGTAAAGACATCATGCATCTACAAAAAAAAAGAATTATATTGATCCATACACTTTCGAGAAGTTATAGCATTATAAAGTTAAAAATATAAAAAAGAATTTTTTTACAAAAATCGTATTTTTTTTATTAAGTTTAATGTCTGTTTTCACCATGAAGATAAAATAAAGTCCGAAATTTTTTTTTACCATTATAAAGTATATTACATTAGCTTTAATTTAAGATATATATAAAAGTGTCAGACCTTCCGGAACACTTTCAAAAGTTACGTTGAAAAAGTTCTACTTTCTATATGCATTTTTATGTTTTGAATCCCCCCTGTATTTAGGGAAATGGTCCGATTTAAAAAAACAGTATGTCGAATGAAAGATCTATATAAATACTACTTCTCATAAAAAAATTGTAATGATTCATACATTTTTCAAAAAGTTATAGCATAATAAAGTTAAAAATGGAAAATACAAAATCGAAAATTTTCACACAAAAATAGCATTCGGTAGCCATTTTCACCATGAAGATAAGATAAAGTCCGAAATTTTTTTTT
>NW_026099573.1:1813061-1891621 GCF_025091365.1 Daktulosphaira vitifoliae
AAAAAAAAAAAAAAAAAAAACACATCTTAGTAAAACCAATACCTTCTCAGCTTCGCATCGAAGCTAAAAAATTATGTTGTTTTGTTAATTTTTGAAAAAGTTATGGAAGTTTTAAGAAAAAAAAGTGAAAAAAATGACAAAAGTTACCGATTTTTAAAATTGTAATTTTTTTGGAGATTTCCTCAATTTGCGTGGAATGAGGGAAAATTTTTCAATTTTTGAGGGTAATGTCTTCAACTAGATATGATTTGTGATTTTAGCTTCGATGCGAAGCTGAGAAGGTATTAATTTTACCATGATGTGTTTTTTTTTTTATTTTTTTTTTTTATATATTGTCGAGAAAAATCGGTCAAGCGTGATCTGAGAAAAAGTAGCGACAGATACAAAAAAAAAAAATAAATAAATAAATACATCATGGTAAAATTAATACCGTCTTAGCTTCATATCGAAGCTGAAAATGTTTTTTTTATTTTTTAGATATATCATATATAATAATACACCATAAAAGTTTGAGAAAAAAAAGTAACAAGTAAAATGTAGTATTAGAAAATCAGTAAATGGCGGCTTAAAATCAAATACTTTAATAATAGTTTTTTGTTGTTTTCAAACCACATTTTTGTAATTGTTTTTAGCTTCGATGCGAAGCTGAGAATGTTTTTATTTTACGATGATATTTTTACTTTTTTTTGTGTCTGCCACTACTTTTTCTCATCTTTCATTAGATCGATTTTTCTCAGGGATACGTTAAAAGGTTACATACATATCTAGAGGAAGACATTACCCTCAAAAACTGAAATTAGTTCCCTCGTTTTCCGTAAATGATGAAAATCTCCAAAAAAATTACAATTTTTAAAATTGGTTAATTTTGATATTTTTTTCTAAAAATTGCCATAACTTATTGAATTAGTAGCTAATCTATTTTTTTAAAAATCGAATAATTCTCCCTGATAATTATTTACTCTCTATAAATTGGAATCGAAGTGTTTTTTATGATAGTAATTTTATCCATTGTAAGATATTATCTATACTTGTTCCGACTATGTCGTCCTCTACAGCAAAAGACACAAATAAATACACATCATTGGCGTACGCAAGGTGGTGGGTTGAACCCCCCCCCCAAAAAAAATTTTATAAGCTAAGCGACAATTTTGGACAATAAATAATAAGTAATAACAATAAAAAAGATCATACCATACTTTTAAATATTTCCACAATAAAGTAATCGAAAATAGAAATTTTTGTGAGGGAACAATATGGGCAGTGTCACATTTAATTTTCTTTAAATTTCAAAAAACCTCCCCCAAATTTAATTTCTGTGTACGCCACTGAAACATATCATAATAAAATTAATACTTTCTCCAGCTTCACATCGAAGTTAAAATTAATTTTTAAAATATTTTTTGTAATTCCGAAAAATAAGATAAAACGTATTTAAATATAAAACTACATAGTAAAAATTGATTAAAAAGAAAAAATATAAATTGTGTAAGTGGGTCATAGGTTATATGAGTCTGTTAGATCTGTTTCATTCTTCATATATATTTGATTTATATTATTAATGACATTTGTTGTGTGACTAATTGTGGGTGTGGCGGTGAAGTTCTTGCAGGTCACTTTACTAAGTATTCTAGCCCACCAAAATTTCAACCAATTGTCCGCTTAAGTTGGACTAATCAGTTTATGTAATTTTGTTTTTGCTATGTATTATTTTGTTAAAAAGTAAAAAAAAGAAAAAAATTGTGTCATTGTTGGAATAAACATCTCTATTGTTATGATATAATTTGTTATTTTTCTTTAGTTAATCTTGTATTAGTGCTATTTTATTAAAACTCAATTGAAAGTATAGCAAATTAAAATTTATTATTATTGTTTTTAATAATAATTACAAAGAATCTTTTATTTGTATGACTATTTTTAACATCTTATATATATATAATGTTACTCAACTATAAAATAACAATTAATAAGAATTACGCATATAATAATCTATAGCTGTTGAAAATGTAGCAAAACCCAATGCTCCAAGTAATCCTGCTTTGGCTCCAGCTATATATAATACCAAAAATTAAAAAATATACATTATATTAGTAAATTGAGACATAAGATATTACATGTTATATGGGCCAGAATTAAATGCTTTCAAAAATACTATTAAAAACTTTAAAAAATGACTACTAAACAAATTTTTTATTTTAAACGCATTTTTTTAAGTTTAATTTTTTTTTTATATAAATTATTTAAAAACATTTAATAATTAAACAATTATTTTTTCAAAATCTAAAGAAATTTTTTTTTTTTTATAATCAAATTTTTGCCCAAATATTTTCTTTTAGATTATAACAAATAGAACAATCCCAAAAAATGAAATAGTTTTGAATTTTTTATTTTATAAATTAAATATATAATTATAAAAATTGTTTTAATGGAAAAATAATTTTAAAAATGCATTAAAATACAGACCTTAATAATGTACATACCTCTAAATCCTATTAAACCTCCAGTAATACCTCCAGCATAAGTACCATTCTTCCAATCAGACTTTCCTCTATACTATAACATATAAAATATTTACTATTTTAGTGCAATAATATATACAACCAGAAATCTTGAATAAAAAATGAGAGCATAAATCATAAGTTGTTTTCACTGTAATCATTTTATAAGTAAAAAAATAACTTGCTAAAAAAAAATAGGTCATTAATAAGCGCAAGGATATATTATATTAACACTATATTATAATAAAGAAAATCAAAGAAAAAAATAATTATTTTTAACTCAAATTATGGTAATAATGTAAAAGTTGATTACTGATATATCTTTTTATATTAATTTCCTTATTTCGGTTATTTCATAATATGTTTTGTTGAATATTATTTAACATACGGTTTCTACTGTACACTCTACACCAGAAAATACTGCACCAAGTAATGCAAAATTTTTAGCATATCCTATGGATGATGTTTTCATTTCACGTAAAATTTCTCTTACAGTTTCCTGTTGCCCAGGAGGTTTAATAGATGGGTTGACACTTGATGTAAAGAGACCAATAGCACCTCCAAGAGCAAAACCTATTAAAATAAATTTGAATTTTAAAATAACCAGAGACCAGTATATAAATATATTAAAAACAGAGAAAGACTGAGAGGATAAAACCAAGAGGGCACAATAATTGTGGCAATCCAGCTCACTTTAAAAAAATATTTGAATCTTTTAATAAAATGGGGTTTAGAATCTCAAGGATTAATATTAATAAACAATGTATAATTCTGAAACATTTATACAATTTTTTTTTAACTAATTGAAATGCACAAATTGTTACATTCAATTTCTTCCTCTTAGTTTAGTGGGTTTATCAATTAGTTTACAAAACTTTATTTAATTATGGTTGGATTTGGTAATAATAAAAATTATTGACTTAAAAGAATAATTTTTACTATTTTAAGTTAACACAATTCTAAATTTTATAAACTTCAATTTGTTGATGTATGATCAAAGAAATATATTAACCAAAAAATGTTTTATTTTTTAAACTAAATTATTTAGTTTTTTTTTTTTTGTAGAATTTATTATTATAATAATAGAACTTTTAAAATTAGAAGTTATAATTTTAATTAAAGTAACTCCAAAGTTACACGATTTAAAAACAAAATTTAATAAAAGTAATTGGAAAAAATTAATTTTTTTTTGTTTATACATTTTTTTGGTTCTACATTGGTTTATTATAACTTAAAACGTTTGTACATAATTAATTAATAAAACAGGAAAATATAGGTAACATTAAAATAATATCAAAGTTGACATATTAACTTTACTTCAATTTTTGATAAAAATAATATTTTCCTTGAGAAAGTAAAAATGTTGCTTTATCTTAATTCAGAGCAAAATAAAACAATAGAGAACATTCTATATTATTAAGAAGGATAATTGGGTTATTAAGTTAGGTCTATATCGAATGATAGGTTTAATCTTATACTTTTTCTAAATTTTTGTCTATAATTTTTCAATATAGAATAAATTACCAAACAGTTTTATAAATAATAATTAGTTAGTAAAAATATATTTTTCAACCCCTTAGTTATTTTATAATTTTGGGACAACTTCAATAAGGTAACATTAATTGAATAGTTATACAAAATGCAACAAATCCACAAAAAGTTTTCCTTTAAATAAAATTTTTTATCAAGTATCATTTCAAAAACAATTTTTTTTATTAGACTGGTTGTATTTTTCAAAACATCATTTAATTATAAAAATTGTTCACTAGTTTCGAATATCAATGATTAATATTTTTTTATATATATGCACAATATTTATTCATACATGAATCATACTTTTAGCTTTAAATTTAAAATTATAAAAATAGTATCACAAAGATACAAAATTCATAAAATACAGTACTTTTAAAAGAAAACGTTTTTTAAAAAATTATAGTAGTGTTAAATCCGACTTTAAAAGGTTTATAGAATAGAAAACAAAGAATAAGGTGACAATCTATAAAATAAGAACAGTTTTTTAAGTATAAAATAAGTACTGATTTAAATAAATGTTTTATTTACCCATTACGCCACTCAGTAACGATTTAAATATACAACTTTCTGTAACAGAATCTAGGAATTTTTCTTCTACAGTTTTTATAACTGGTCGTCCCATAACAGTTGGCATCATCATTTTTTCTTTAAATGGCTCATTACTGAAAATTCGGTTAACTAATTGAATATAAGTTTCATCTTTTGACTTGATAGTTTGATCATCTGGAGGATCACTCATATTTATTCTATAGCTTCAAAAATAATCTATGCATGCAATAATAAAGTATAAAATTAAAGTATTTAAATAGACCTAAGGTAATAATAATGATTTAAATTTCAAAATTACTTTGGCTAAATAAATATTCAAAATTATTATCTTTAAAGTGTTATCACATATCAGGTCATATGGTATAGATCAGTGTTTCTCAACCTTTTTTATGTTACCGCCCCCTTGAGTAGGAATCAATTCTTTAACGACCCTCTATGTGAAAATTCTATAATTAATGATATGGACTGAGAGATAGGAAGGAAGTTAATGATTTGGAAAATTTGAATAATTATCTCATAACTAATGTTTTCATTTATGTTTTATTTTTCATATTTCTTTAATTATAGTATTAGTAAAGTAATTAAATTAAACATTTGAAAAAAAACTTAATAATTTATTAATTTTATTTTATAATAATAAGTACATTTTTTTAGTTTATTTAAAAAAAATATTGCTTTTATTGTATGTGTAGACATCATGTCTAACTGAAATCATTTCAGTGAGATGATGGAACTTGGTAGTTTTTAGCCAGTTTTTCGACATTAGGTTCGATACTGGTTAACATAAGTCATAAGTCTCCTCTTGTCATGATATCGAGTCGATTCCTCTTTGTAATTAAATCTGTTACAGTGCTGAACTCTCGATCGACGAGATATGAGGAAGAAAAAGCTATTAAAATTTTTTTAACGAGACTCCACAGTCCAGGATAATGATGAGTTATGTTAGTTTGAAGCCAAAATTCCGTGAGCCGATCACTACCATTGGAACTGGATTTCAATGTTTCATTAGTTGAAAGTTCAATTAGTTCTTATTGAATTTGTACCTCTGCTCTCTCAATATTTATAAAAGGATTCATGACCCATTGAGGAACTTCCAACGACAAAATATCCTTAAAACGTTCTGAAAAGTCCATATGTAAAGACTCGAGATGTTGATAGTAAACTTGTATGTTGTTGAAACATATTTCACTGGTTTTGTGCAGATCAGGCAAGACTGGAAACTGGTTGAACTCTTGGCGACCAAAATTGGTTTTCTACTAAGTCAAATTTTTTGGAATGTAGAAATAACCGATTTTGACGTTATTAAATTGAGCTCGTCACCTTGCAGTTGCAAATTAATGCCATTAAACTTTGCGAATAAATCGGTCATATAAACAACATCGCTTTTAAACAGAATCAACCTGTTTCTGAGCTGTACATCTTTCTCTTCAAGAAACTCAAGCACAGAATCGAAAAGGTTCCAAAACCTATTGAGACAGGCACCTTTGGAGAGCCAGCGAACTTCGGTGTGTAAAAGCAAACGATTGAATTCTGCGTCGTTTTCTTTACATAGCTTTGTAAATAGTCGATTGTTCAACGAATTACTACGAATTTTATTCACAGTAGATATGACATATTGTAATGACTGATAGAAATGGTCACTGAGGTTTTTTGCAACTAAATATTGTCTGTGAATTACGCAGTGAATAGCTTAAATACTGGGTATTTCATTCATTCGACCTACGATGACGTCTTATCATTGCAGGTGCTCCATCAGTGATAATAGATATAACGTTTTTAAGAGGAACATTTTTTTCTTTAAAAAAGTCTTTGACTATATTGAAAATAGATTCACCTTTAGTATCAGTAACCAAGGTTTTNGATTCACCTTAAGTATCAGTAACCAAGGTTCTTGCAAAAAGCATCTCTTGAACGATTTTTCCTTCCTTTACAAACCGGACGTATGCCAATAGTAAAGCCTCATTACTCAGTAATGTTGATTCGTCGATTTGAAGTGAAAATTGGGTGGATACTAGAAGTTCACATAATGAAATTTCGACATCTTCCGCCATTTCATCGATTCACCGTCGCACAGTATCTTTGCTTAATGGGACTTTTTTGATTACACTGTGTGAGGCAAAATAGTGTAAAACCGTTTCTTTGACAGCTGGAAGTATTAACTCTTCACCTATGGTATGGGTTTTTCTAGATTTTGTAATCAATTTTGATATATTAGAAGAAGCAATCAAACCACCATCGCATTGTTTTGATGAGCCTGTGAATAAGCCTGAGACCGATGACGTCTTCCGAAACTTGTCCCTAATATTTGTGAAAAACGACTAATCTTTATTCTGTTTGTCAGAATTAACTTTTTGCAAATATTCCTGCAAACGAGATGGTTTCATTGCCTCATTGGAGAACACTTTGTTACAAAGTAAACACATTGGAAGCTGCATGTTGGATGACAATGGAATAAATCCGAACTTTAAATACGTCGTATTATATTGACGGCATTTTCTTTTTGCATCCGACATTTTTTGAAAATACAATTTTATGAAACGGAAAATTTGTTTTAAAAAACACGTTTTTAATAGACTGAATATTACGAGTATAATAACGAAAACTAATACAACATACGCGGGTCAAATCAAACGGTGTACTAAAAAGTTGGTTAATATAGGTTACCTATAATAAAATATAATGTCCACGCACAATCGCTAAAATAATAAAGATAATAAATTTGTCAACAATGAAATATAAATTATTGTGCATTGTTCAACATATAGTACCTATTAGTAACTAATAGTAATTATATGGATTATCAAGTATGAATTATTTTTAGGTTGCACCATGTACAACGTTTTTGCGTGAACACGCTTTCCGCCCTTCTATCACCCAAAACTAGTTCAATGCCCCCCAGTGACACTTCACTGCCCACTGGGGGGCGATATCGCCCCCGTTGAGAACCACTGGTATAGATAAAGATAGGCAGCGGCCTCTATAAATTACTCATAGGACGACTGTGGATATACCTAATAATGATACTTGACAAAATGCCACGCATTTACTAGAAAGTATCATTGTATCCATGTGTGTCAACTAGTGGTGGGAATTTTCGTTCCTTTAGTGGAATCATTTCTTTCGGTACAGTTACTTAAAAGTAACGATTACAGAGTACTTGGTACCACGGTACTTTTACTTTTTTGTAATTGAGTACCTTCATTGCGACCCGTTACCAAAATCAAACCATTATTTATTGATCATATAAACAGTTGTACCTACGCGGACGTGATGTCATTTACTCATCAGGTAATAAGGCGCGAATGCTTTTCGGAAAATTTTTCGATAAGAATTTTTTTTTTTAGCAGTAATAATACAGAAATATTGATAGGCATAATATTAAATTTTAATGAAAAAAATAGATACCTTACAACAGAATAAATAAGTAACCGTATTTTTTAGACACATACCGTATTTTGGCCAAGTTAATATGAGGCGTAATCAATTATTAAAGTATAAAACTATCATGTTGTTAACCAATATATTAAATAACATACTATTTTTTTTTAATTATATAAGTATATTACAAAATTAAAAATATCTTCAAAACAATATTTATTTCAAAAAATATTTTCAATTTCTTCTTAAAATTTTAAATAATTTATAACATAATAATTATGTTGTTAAATTATTAAACTACATAAAAAACGTCTTCTAAAATTATATTTTTAATAAAAAAATTACTATTTAAAAACAGTAACATCTCTGAATTTTTAACTTTAAGTCTATTACAGCTTCCAGTAATTGTGTATCCCGCTTTAGAAAATGTCTGTTATCATCGTACGATGATCATGATTTCTTCCACGCCAAAAACACTGCCTGACTGACCATTACCTTGAGATAGTGATGGTAAACTGCTATTTTTTTTTTAACATTTAAATGCTATTGCTATTTTAAAATAGCAGTAAAAAATAGCAGCTATTGCTATTTTGTAAAAACAGCTCGTAGCATAATGCTTATCATTAATTTTTAGTTATTAACAGCTAATGTTTATAGCAATTAGCAATAACACTGTAGAAATCATTATTTTCGTTAGGGCCATGGGCTCAAGGCATTGATGGCGGGCAGTATGATGTATAATTTATTCAACTGGCGTATGATACTATGATATTCAACGGTTCTAATATTACATTAATATATATATAATGTTTAAGCCATGTTAGTGTGAACTGTGAAGGTGAACCATTTGACATAAATATATTAATAATTGTAGACTGAAAAATAATGTGAACTTCAATTAACAATCATATTTATGGGCTTTATTTCAAAAATATTTTTTCTAAATGAATAAAACGGACATTAGGATTTGTACTATTTAATATGAGTATAATAAATATTAGATTTAAAGAATTATCAACTCTAAATTCAAGCAAATTGAAAATTGTGATTGGTCAAAAAAGCAAAATGTGTTTGGACTTTATTTTTTAGGAAATTTTATATTAGTTCCTTATATTACTATATTTAATAAAAAACAATTAATTAATTAAAAATGCTTATTGGGAAGTATATTTTTTTATTTTATTTTCTATACAATTTAAAATGTTATGTATTGTTTTTCATAAATAAATAAATTAATATGATTATTATCATACTTGAAAAAACTGTCGTTAGTGTTTCAAGTACTTTATTAATTAAAAAAANTAAAATTAATACCTTCTCAGCTTCGCATCAAAGCTAAAATGTATCTTAGTACAGTACCAAGTATTTTATGTTGAATTGAAAATGTATTTTGGATGGGTGGTGTATAGATTAAAACATAGTAAATAAAACATTACTAAATAGACCAAAACATTTTTATTTTTAAACTATTAATTATTATTATTATACATTATTACATTGCATATTGTTTAATCTTTTATGACATTATGGAGAGATGACATATATCATTTTTCCAACTATGCCTATTTCTCTGAATGTGCATGTTCAGACAAGACTAATAAAAGCTATGTTTAGTANTCAGACAAGATTAATAAAAGCTATGCTTAGTATGTTTCATAATTAAATGTATGAATGAAAAATATAAAAATAAACAATAAAATTCCATTTCTAGACTGGTATTAACATGTTGAATTATTATACCAACTCTTATGTCTATAAGATAATACAAATGAAGCACATTCTTCTTCTACATATCATAGGGTATAGTTGATTGTTTGTTTTTGATAGTTTTATTTTATTTATTTAACAATGAATCGTAAGACAATATTTGGTATCATTTTACAATAATTGATAATACTAGATTTGTAAAATGTAATATTGACTATTGTGGTTTTTGTTTTTACCGATAAAACTGTATTTGCCGTATTAGATATTGATATCTGGTAACTGGATAAGCGTTGATAACAGAAACATTTTAGACGCTTAACAGCTAATGTCGAATGCGCATTATCAAATATCATACATAACACCAAGCCTGCCGCTCTATAGCTTCTGCTATTTTCCATTATATTATGAGTTATAATATAGTAGCAGTGTAGCAGTTATAATACAGTGTAGACTGTTGAAAAACATAAATTACGAAATTTAGCAATCACTGCTATTATTTACACTGAATAGCAGTCTGCGACTGTAAAATAGCAGTACTATTATAGCTGCTACTGCTATTTTTTATCATCACTACCTTGAGATGACTGATTCTGCGGCTGATCCCTGACGTAATTATGATTTGATGGACTACTTCGAGTACTAAATTTACTAGTTTTCCCTTGGAACTTGTTTATATTTTTATTAAACACCATCGTGGTATTATTTGTGTTTTTCTTAAATTCCACGTACGATTTAGTAACCGCATTAATTTGCGAATATCACTGGTTTATTTAGCTAGTTTGACTACCGACTAATTCGGAATTTAAGGCAATTTCACATGCTTTTTCAAACTTTAAAGTCTTCTCGGCAAGTAATTTGCGTTGTATTGATTCATCCTTCAGACCAACAATAAAACGATCCCGCAACGCGTCGTCTAAAAAGGTGTCGAATTTGCAAGATTTTGCTAAATTTTTTAAACTATCGATGAATTCTTGGATAGATTCACCTGCCCGTTGAACACGTTGATTAAATTTAAATCGTTCACTCACTACTAATCGACGCGGAGAGAAAATTCCTTCAAGGATAGTGATTAATTCATCATAGACTTTATCACCCGGTTCGTCCGGCAAACATGCTACTTTCAAATGATTATACGTTTCAGGACCAATATATGCAATTAAATAATTTTCCTTATCTCCCTCTTTGACTTTTAGCACGATTAACTGTGCTTCTAATCGGTCTAAATAATTTTTAAACTGCTCCCGCTCTGGCTCGAATGCCGAAATAAAATTTGCTATACCAGACATTGGTATTTATTTTAATTTGATATTTTAAAACACAGTATACAAAAAAAAAAATCCAGTCGTCGCCACTTATATGTATGATGAGGTGACACGAATGATGCAACACATGTGTGTATAATATACAACTAGTATTAAACAAAAAGATACCACCGAACGGCGGTAACAATTCCGATAAACCGGTTCAAATACATATCACTCAGCATCCTCGGATTTTCAAAACAATTTTTTTTCAACAAAAGTACTTGTTCAAACCCTAGGAAAATTATTGGTGAAGGTCTGAAAATTTTTACCGCTCAACCATGAGTTTTCTAATATTTCGACCGTTTTCGAGAAAAACGATTGCTTACGCCAGCGTTTTACGATTTAAGGTTTGAAATTTTCACCAGATCAGCCCAAAGACATTTCTTAAAAAAATTAATTCAATCCGTTCATTTTTCACCGTTCTACGAGCTTTTTTGTATTAAAGCAATCATGCGATTGTTCTGAATAAGGGTATTGACTCCTTTTTGTGCATTTATATTGTCTTCGAGTTTGTAGAAAATGGATTTTTAATACATGTGATAGTTGTCATATATGAATTTTTTGGGTTAGATTATCTTTTTGTTTAGATATTATATTTGTTATTTTTACATACTATGTTTAGTTTATTTAGTATACAGATACTTTCTGTTATGTTTTTCAATATGTTCAAATATGTTTATAATATAAAATTTGTTGATATATTTAATCAAGTTTATTGTTATATATATATATATATTTTAACTTTGGTTTTATAATTAGCTTATTGTTCAAATGTACTTTTTTCGCTTTGAACTTAATTTTTTTTTATGTCCACGAAGAGTTTATATTAGAATACGATTTTGTATTTGCTCATGGCAATAATTTTTTATATTTTATCAAGGATTCTTTGAAAAGTTATACATAAATTTCTGAACGGTTATAAGTATTAATTGTATTTATCTCATATATGATGTAAAAGTTTATGATTTTATCGTAAAATTTGGGATTCATCTAGGACAACTATGCTGTCCAACGTCAAATCATAGTAACCAATATTTTTATCAAAATTGCATTTTTTACATATTCCCAGGAATAATAACTTGTCAATTTTTTTTGTTATTATTCTATAATATTAATACAATTATTATAATTAGAATATTAATAATTATTGTGTATACCAGCAGCGTATTTCAGGGTGATGTGGGCGATTGTTTCCCTTGAACCAGAGCCCTCAATATTTTTATAAGCAATTTCTTAGAAATATGGGCCTAATAATCATTTTTTTGATTATCACTTTTATTTTTAGCAAAAAAATCTATAGCATGTTTACCAAAGTAAAAAAAATTAAATACTCTCCTGAAATAATTTTTAAATACATCCAAGGGGAATATCTCATTAACAAATGTCAACCTTATACCCAATGCAATATTTTACTATATTGTCTTTTTGAATTTTCCTGATTTAAATAATTAAATTTTTAATATATTTTTTTTATCTTGGCCAACCCCAAGTAGTTAGGATTAACGAGAGGAAAAAGATAAATATTTTTTTTATACTGACACTGATTTTTAATAAATTTTTTTCCTGCAAGTAATTTATTGTGTTCGGCGTACGCCTACCGGAACCAGTGGCCTACTTATGAAGCTCCAAAGAGGCTTACGCCACGAAGAGGCGTGAGGCTAGTAAGGTTCCAAGTCTGAGGCGGAGCTCCAGCTTGACGGAGCCCAGTAGATACGATAATTTTAATAATTATAAGAAGAAAAATTAATTATTGATTCTGATACTTATGTAAAAAAATGTTTATTTTTGTTAGTTAGTATAATGAACAATTTTTGGGCTAAAAATTACCTGAATTATGTAGGTCACTATTTTTTTTTTATTCTTACGGAAAAAATTTTTATGCAATAAATACAAGGAAATGTTTTGTTAATACGTAAGAGTTTTTATTTGTTTTTTTCCTTACTGCTCCAATGTTATAATTTATATTTGATTAGGAAAAAATGTAATGCTCTTGTAACCAATTTTTTTTTTTTTGCTTTTTTCACGGTTTATACATTGCCACTATGCTAATAGCGACACTTATATTTGCAATATTCTTTAAATATAGATATTAAGTCAAAATAAATATTATGAGTGAATTAAAATTAATCTCAAAAATACTATTATAAAAGTACCAAATTTTAATTAAATAAGTATTATAGTAATTAAATTATTAACAAATCATTAAACACTAAATTTTTAGCAAAAATGTTAATAATAGTAATTGGAAATATTATTAAACTGTTCACTTATTATTTTTAAAGATAATAATTGATTTAAATTCTTAAAAAAATCATATTTAAGTACTTTAATTATAATAACAAGTCAAACAAAATATTAAAAAGAAAATGATACATTAGATTTAAAAAAAAAATAAATTAAATTTTAAATCATGTTAATAGAAAAAAATTAATTAAAAATCTTCTTGATAGTCAATATATTCGGTTAATGATTTCATTTTGAGATCAGTTCTAGTAAGTGGTACTTCTTCATTTTCAATAATCTTTGTAATATTAAAAATCACTTTATTAGAATGTTATATTTATAATTAATTTTGTGAACAGTATAGAAATTAAAGCAATACCATTCTTGATCCATCCCTCAACAAAACTGCTACATGTCTTCCAGGAATAAGTTCAAGACCAGTATAATCATGTATATGTTTACACATATTTGACATCCATTGAAGAATACGCGACTTTGAACATTTATATGCAATCTCCTTTAGTTCATGATACTATAAAATTGTAATATATAAATTATTATAAGTTAATATGCTTTAAGTAAGATAATATGTTATTTATTACATATTTTTAGTAAAGAAGGCAATAAGAAACCATATAAGTTTATGGAAAAAAATTCGAGTACTGTTACTAGTAAATAACGTAAAAAGATAATGTTTAATTCCGTTCTTTACATTATATGGACTAACATGTGATAACATAGGAAAATTGAAAAGAAAAATCAAAATTTAACAAATTTCAAAATGCTGTATAAACGTAACAAATAAATTAAAACTGAGTTTTTGGTATTAAAATTTTACTTCAAAAATTATCTATAATATGACTATCCTTAAATTTAAAAAAACATTTCAATAAGAAAACTCAGCACAATTGGGATGTGGTATAGTTGGGTCCAGTATAGATTTAATCTGACAGTGGTTAAAATCACTATCATGAAATCGCTCCGATGCAAATCTGTAGATAGTGTTTAATATTACAAAATTGGTGAATTATTACAAAAGCAACATGATCTCCTATTTCCTTATTAATATCGTGATTACAAGTTTTATGATTTATAAGTTTTATATATGAATAAATATTAAATGTAGCAATTAAATATAGTATGAAATTGATATTTAATAATTTAGTATTGTAATTTTTTTGGCGAAATTATAAAAAACTATAAAGTAGTTATTAATTTTATGGCAAACGTATATAAAGGTTGAAGGTCTACAATACTTAAAAAAAAAAGTTTGTTATTTATAAATAAATTTCAAAAAGTGTTTCAAATGAAAAAATTATATTGATCTATACATTTTTCAAAAAGTTATAGAAATATAAGTTAAAAATGTAAAATATAAAATCGAGAATTTTCACACAAAAAGACATTTTCACCGTGAAGACAAAATAAATCTGAATTTTTTTTTTCATAATAAAGTACATTATATAAGCTTTAATTTAAGATATATATAAGTGTCAGACTTTCTGAAACACTTTCAAAATTTAAGTGTAAAAGTTCTACTTTCTTTATGCATTTTTATGTTTTAAACCCCCCTGTATTAAGGGAAATGGTCCAAATTAAAAAAAAAGTATGTTGAATGAAAGATGTATATAAATACTACTTTTCATGAAAAAATTGTATTTATCCATACATTTTTCAAAAAGTTATAGCATTTTAAAGTTAAAAATGTAAAATATAAAATCAAGGATTTTAACATAAAAATAGCATACAGTAGCCTTTTTAACCGTGAAGACAAAATAAACTCCTAAATTTTTTGGATGCAAATGCAAATCTGTAGATAGTGTTTAATTTTAAAAATTGGTGGATTATTCCAAAAGTAACATCAATTCTTATTTCCTTCATTTAATATAAAATTGATATTCATAAGTATAAATATAATATTGTAAATTATACAGAGTAATTATAAAAATAATAAATTAGTTTTATATTTCTTTACATTTAACATGTATAAAAATTTAAAAAGCTTGATGCAATACTTTTCAAAAAAATATTTCTGTTACTTATGAATAAATACACTGGACTACAAAGGACTTTCTATAGAATCAAAAATATACTTTTCTAAATCAACTTTTGGTGCTGTTTTCAAATCTACAATTAGACTTTTCTATCACTTCTAGTTTTTTATTTTATTACTAATTACATAAAATAATAACTAAAACAAACACAAAAAAAACAAAATTTTCAGATTATTATAAAAAAAAGTTGTCAAATTAATACTGATTATTACGAAATCAGTGCTTTCATATCATTCTTAACCTATTTTTTTTGTCCTTTAAAGTTGATGAAAAACTTTGGATAAAGTTTTGTTAAATTTTATAGTAAAAAAAGTTGAATTTGTTCCCATAACTTTTAGTTCAACTTGCAAGTTTAAATTTGACATCATTAAATAGAAAATTTTATGAGTATAACACAAATTGTTTTGTTAAGATTAATATGCGGTCAAGAAATTTTATTAATAAATCACTTAAATAAAAATCATAGTAACTTTCTAAGTAACTTTTGGTGTTTACAATTCAAATATGCAGAACTGAATTAAATGATTTACTTTATTAAATAACTAATCAAAATTCTAAAAATTCTTTGTTAAGTTCATGTGAAATCAAAAATCATTTTTTAGAAATTATTTATATAGTAACAAGTTACAAAAAATTTGGAATATTATAGACTAGTATTAGACACAATTAAAGTAAAAAAATAAACAAATTACAAAGTTAAATTATTTCATTTTGTAGTTGAATACTATTATCATATAAAACCTAATTTGACAATAAATTCTTTAGAAACATAAGAAATGAATGATTCTTAGTTTGTGTGGATAAAACTGGTTAAGCTACTTATTATTTGATTAAGGGATTTATTTTCAATTTTTGAGTGTAATATCTTAAACTAGATATAAATTGTAATTATTTGTCCTATTGTTGAAAAATAAATAAATATAGTTTAAAAAAACTAAAAAAACACGCTTTTAAAGCACATCGAACTAAAAAGTTAAAAATAATTTTTAAATAATTATATTTATTTTTTACTTTTTAGTTTCATGTTATGATAGTAGTTACTATCAATATCTTGGTTGTAACGGGAAATCAGAGTTCGATTCCGGGGAGGGAGTCTGAGAAACGGCTACCACATCAAAGGAAAGCAGCAGGCGCGTAAATTACTCACTACCGGAACGTGGAGGTAGTGACGAAAAATGACGATACGGAAATCATCCCTCGTAATCGGAATGAATACTTTATATCTCTTAATTAGAATAAATCGTGTTAATATATTAATTTTAATAGTAATTAGAATATNCAGAGTGTTTAGTAAGTCAGGAAACGGGTTTCTATTGTTCTCATTGTTTGTAACAATGAGAACAATAGAAAATATTAGGCGGTATTGCCATTAGGTAGTTCAAGGAACTTTTAAGTAAAACCTCATTACAAGGAAAAATTCTATATGAATGGAGGAATATTATTGTGGTGTCGAAATTTAAAAGCAGAAGAGACATACAGAAGTGTGGAAATTATAGATTCAAAAAGCTTATGAGTCATATAATATTTCATATTATGAAAAATTGGGTAAAGTATAAGAGAATAAAAATGAGACTTAGAGTATCTAAAAATCAGTTTGGATTTATGCCTGGTAAGTCAACAATGAAGCCATTATTTTGTGTGTGGCAACTAATAGAAAAGTTTAGGAAATAGAAGAAAAAGCTGTGTATGGTATTTATAGATTAGGAGAAAAGTATGATATAGCACTGAGGAAAGTTTTAAAGTGGACATTATGCGAAAAGGTTTTAATATAAAAAAAATTATGTTGATTTGTTAATTTTTGACAAAGTTATGGAAGTTTTAAGAAAAAAAAGTGAAAAAATTGACAAAATTTACCGATTTTAAAAATTGTAATTTTTTTGGAGATGTCCCCCATTTGCGGGGAACGAGGAAAATTTTTTTCTATTTTTAAGGGTAATGTCTTTAACTAGATACGATTTGTTATCTTTTGACGTAATGTTGAAAGAAATCGGTCAAGTGAAAGCTGAGAAAAAGTGGCAACAGACATAAAAAAAAAAAAAAAACATATCATGGTAAAATTAATACCTTCTCAGCTTCGCATCGAAGCTAAAAGAATTATATTGTTTTGGTAATTTTTAAAAAAGGTATAACACATTTTTAAGCAAAAAAAAGCCCAGTACAGGGGGTTCACGGCACAGTAGTGACGTGGCATAGTTGGATCAAGTATAATGATATCTGACTGATTAAAATCACTATAAAAAAAAACGCTTCGATGCAAATCTGTAGTGTTTAATTTTAAAAAATTGATGGATAATTACAAAAGCTACATGATCTGCTATTTCCTTATTAATATCCTGATTAAGATAAAGTACGTCGAATGAAAAAAAGATTATTAAAAAATATTATTTCTAATAAAAAAATTGTGTTGATCCATACACTTTTCAATAAGTTATAGCATTATAAAATTAAAAATGTAAAATATAAAATCGAGAATTTTCATACAAAAATTGCATTCGGTAACCATAAAGACAAAGTTAAGTTGAAAAAGTTAATTTTTTGTGCAAAAGTTGTCATTTTAAATCCCCCCCAGTGGGCAGGTAAAGGGTCAAATTTATAAAAAAAAATATATCGAATAATAGGTAAAGACATCAAGTATCTATAGAAAAACAAAATTATATTGATTTGTTCAGCTTTGAAAAAGTTATGGCAGTTTTAAGTAAAAAAAATTAAAAAAATTAGCGATTTTTAAATTTGTAATTTTTTTGGAGGTTTACGGGAACGAGGGAAATTTTTTCAATTTTTGAAAGTAATGTCTTCGACTAGATACGATTTGTCATCTTTTGACGTATCGTTGAAAGAAATCGTTTCGGTTAGAGCTGAGAAAAGTGGTAACAGACAAAAAAAAAACATCATAGTAAAACTAATACCTTCTCAGCTTCGCATCAAAGCTAAAATATAAAGTCATGAAAAGATATAAACATAGGTAATAAAATATAATGAATATAAATTAAAATAATAATTAAATTAATTTAAAAATATTGTTTAAAATAATTAAAGCATCAAATACAGTTATCTTCATATTTTTTAATAACTTAAAAAACTTAAAATACTAAATAATATAATTTGAAATTCTGTATATTAAATACTATTATTTATATAACTGATTTTTATAATTACATTTAACTGTATAAGAAAACATGAAGTTTTGAGTAAAATGAAAACTGCAGATAATGGCATTGGACCCTTAATAAAAATTTATCAAAAACAATTGAGGCTAATATTACTATATAACACAAGAATAACAGAAATCAAGTAGACTCATGTAATAAGTTCATGCATTTTAAATAAATGGTTTTATCCTTATACTGAAAAGTTTATTTTTATGGTGACTTGGTACTTTTTTTGTGTTTTGATATTTGAATCAATTTTTTTTAATAGGACCTAAGTTATTCGAATGAAATTTGTGGAAAACAAAATAAATTATTCTAAAATTCAAATTTCTTTTTTATTTTTGTTTTATATAAGTTCAAATGATCTAATTATTATAGTAAATTTGACATATTACAATGTGCTTAAATATACTGTTAAAAATTCTGATATCAACAAGCTATTGAAAAAAAATAAACGTTGGTTCTTCTAACACTAATTAAATTATTGAACAGAAAATTACCAAAGATTAGTAAAAACATAGATTATGTCTATCTGTATTCAAATTACCATACAACCAAGACCATGCCCATATATATCAGATTCTAGGATGTCATGAATGGTCATTCCAGATCTAATATATCTTTCATCTAAATGAATATTGAACCTTTTTAGAATTTCGTTGAATAACCTTTCAACTGATCCCATTTTGAATAGTGATTTATACCGTTCTGAAGTATCTATAAAAAAAATTCATTTTATTTAGTTAGTTTACTAGAAAATTATTGGTTGTTAAAATCTTTTAATTCAGTATTTTAGAAGTTATTTCAACACTGAAATACAGATTTAATAATTAATAAATCAAAAAATATATATCAATAAAAAATATATATAAAATTAATTTTTATTTTGTAGTTAATTCAGTTTATAACTAAATCATGTTATATAAGATTAACTTGATTTGATGATCAATACTTTTTATTTTTAAATGTCATATTCATTTAATGTACTAATTTTAATATCATAATTTTTTTTTGTAAAGCTATAAAATGTAATGTCTTTTAAATTTATTCTGTCTATATTAAAATTTTAAAACTATAATTTAATTAAAATAATTTAATTGTAAAATTTTTATAAAAAATGAAATATATTAAAAGTATTATTAAGTTTTCAGACTCATAGTTTCCTTCATTATCCAACCCAATTGATCTATAGCTTCACATTGAACTTGCATTTAACATGAAATGCAATAAATCTTAATGTTTGACGATTATAATTAATATAATTATACTTACGCTCTGGAAAAACAGTGCTGTATAAAGTTTCAAGACTAGACTTTGCATTCATCATATTTGAACCACTTTCTGTTTCTATTGTAAACATATATGGTAAATCTAATTTACCTTCGACTAAATCTGAATTAAAAACTTGTCCATCCTAGGAAATAAAAATTGAACTAAAATACAATAAAAATATATACTTAATTCGACTTGAGTTACTTTTAAAAAACTAAGTAACTCTAATAATATTTCATTATAATTATCTGAGTGTTCATCCCAACAAGATATCTGATGAAATTTATCAGAATGTTCTCTCATACCACCAGCAAAACCTTTTGGGTAAATCTTTGCTGCAACAGAAATCAGATTGTTTTACAATCTTAAATAAAGCAAGTTTATCTATAGTCAGCAAAATTCATTTATAATTATCCCAAAATTAATATCCTATAACTCAAATTACTGTACTGTTGATACTATATGCCTTACTATAAGTTAACCTCAGCCCTTTTTCAGTTAATTAAACAGTGTATATTGATTTTAATAGAATATTGAAATTTTTAGTAAAGATGGTAGTGTGCAGTACATTCAGATACTACCTTACTAGATTGGAGACCACATGGAAACTTTAACAGTAACACACATCTAGCCCCATATTAGCTCCCACAGTTATAATGAGGTTGCATCAAGTTGACAGTAATATAAAAATCTAGTCTAATCATTTTAAGGTAGATCAGACAACTAAAAGTTGGATGAAGGCTATGGAGATGATAATGATATAAAATTTTAGTAATAATTGTATCTATTATTAACTATTTTATGTGCTAGAAGGAAGAGAAAACCTATATAGCCAGATTAATAAAATATATAACAACATAATTAAACAGTCATATCTACACACTGTGACAATGTGTTATTAGATGAGCTAAATGGATTGCACATATATGAGATAAAAGAAATTTTAACACATTTTAAATAATTTTACTTTTAAATATTAATTTACAAGGCTGCAATTAAAGGGGGGCAGTAATGTGAAAGTGTTACCAAATGCTATTTTTGTATGAAAATTCTGGATTTTATTTTTTACATTTTTAACTTTATAATGCTTTAACTTATTGAAAAGTATATGGATTAATACAATTTTTTTATGAGAAATAATATTTATATATCTCTTCCATTCGACATACTTTATCTTAATCAGGATATAAATAAGGAAATAGTAGATCATGTAGCTTTTGTAATAATCCACCAATTTTTTAAAATTAAACACTATCTAAAGATTTGCATCTAAGGGTTTTTATGATAGTGATTTTAATCACTGTCAGATATCATTATACTTGACCCAACTATGCCACGTCACCACTGTACTGCGACTTTCTGTGCTGGGTTTTTATTTTTTTATCATACAAAACCAAAAATTATGATTCCCCAATAATAAATCTGACCTAACATATAATACTTACATATGCCTATTATTTTGTGATACATGCGTGTTACACCTTTTAATAATGAAAATTCTAGAGCAGATATTTCAGCAGGAAAATAATATTGCTCTCCATCATGAGCATGACAATTAATATGTAATAACATAAATTTTCTTTTTAGCAATTCTAAAAATATAACAAATATTAAAATTACTATAGACAATAATTTGAATGATAGAGTAAATTATCATTTAAATAAATTAATATTTTTTATAAGAAATACACAAGTTAAAATTTTGTCTTTTATTCCGAATAATTTTTTTAAATCTAATTTCCTATAGAAAAATATATTAAATGAGACAAAAAATAACTTATGCTGATTTTCATGTAACACTTCAAAATGTTCATTGTAACAAATTTTACAATAAAACTATCAAATATAAAGGGAAGTCATACGATCATTATCAGGTATAAATTGAAACATTTTTTCCACATATGTTTGCATCATCCAATAATCATCACTATTTTCATGCAGCCTTTCTATTTGTTGAGGAGTATGAGCTTTAGTCTGACGAGCATTTAATTCTGCAGCCATTTTTTTGTAAACATTTTTTTTTTCATCATTCATATCCTATATTGTTAAATTATTAAAATTAAATTGATTAAATTTATTAAATTAAAGTAAGAATTGATTGAAAATTTAAACACTATTAAGCCATTCTATTGTTTTATAATGGCACTAATGGTTATGTATTCATAACAAACAAGGCTTAAAGTGAATAAAGACACAAGGGAACTCAATTCTCCTACCTCTTTATATGGCTAACCAGCACCCTCATTATATTTATATTTAAATGTACATGAAACACTTAAAATTATATAATTCTAATAGTCCATTTTAGTTTCTTTACCAGTTTAAACTTTGAAAATAAGCAAGATTTTTTTATAGTTTTACTAGTTTATTATTCGTTTGTTGCTGCAATCTGCCATTTATCGTACTATAGTTGTACTATGCTAGAAACCTTTGTGAGATACACAAGAAATTGATTGGACTAATGGGGTAATAATGCATAAGGGACAAACTCACTATATGACAGGGTTATTGATTAAATACACTTCACACAATATCTTCAAAAGTATAAAACTTATAATAATTTTATCTTTTCAGATGTTAATAGCTTCAGTATTCAATATTGTATAATTTTGGAGAAAAAGAATTGGTCCTTTCCCTATTTTTAAGTAGTAATAACATGAGTATTTTTAATAGATATATATATTTTTAATTAGCTTAAAAATAAGAAAATTATTTAACTAAGAAAATGATAGGTTGATAATAAATTTTAACCAGTATTTTTAAAGATATTAACATTTTTTTAATACACTACAACACCACTACTGCTCCAGCTCTAATATATATAAGGATATAATATATCCTGCTAATATTTTTTAAAATGCTGGTTCAAAAGTTGTTATTGATCAGTTATTTTCTTACTGTTAAGCTAGTGAAACATATATAATACCATTAAGAAAACTCATATTAATAAATCCTAAGAGGGAAGAGGAATTTTTTAATTTTTTTAATTATAGACTATACTATAGCCATTTTTATCTGGCCCACGCTACATTTTCAAATTGCAACATACAATTTTAAAGTTTATCTACAAAAGAGATTGACATAAGCTTTTGGAAAACATTACCTATTCTAAAATATCCACTTTTACGAGAGTTCGCATTAAAAATGTCATCCATGTTTGGGACTACTTACATTTGTGAATGTACATTTTCAAACATGAAACATATTAAATCAAAACAAAGAAATCGACTTACAGATGAAACTTTAAGTCACCTACTTTGTGTTTCTTCATCTGAAATAGAAGTCGATTTTGCCGCGTTGTCACTAGAAGCCACCCATGCTCAAAACTCACACTAAACAAATATCTATTTATATTTAATTCAATTATTTTAATAACCCTTTTTGTATTATTACATTATAAACAAAAAATGTTAATTAAAATGTACATTTTTTTTTTTTGCTTCTATGCTCTGGCCCGCTAGATTTTAATTTTTTAAAAATTGGCCATCTAGTAACTTTGAGTTGCCCATCCTTGGACTATAGGATACAATTAACTCATAAATAGAAAATTTTTCAATTTTTAAAGATATTGTGTGAAACATAGTTAATCAATTACCTTGTAAATGCTATGAAACAGAAGTTTTACTAGTCTATACATATACGTTTTAAATTTTTTAAATTTAAATGGTTGAATATTCTTAATTTAAATTAAATATTCTTAATTTAAAAACATCTCTACACTATAGTTTCTAAATTAAAGATATGTTCCAAAGATTATAATAAGAGATATTAAAGTGAATTTAAAATACATTGAAGAGTTCCTTTGTCAGTGAGGACAAGATAATATAGGTGATAATGTAAGAAGTTCTAATCGTTTCTCCCTTATAGAACGTTTAGAGAGTACAGTGTCAACATGGCAGATCAGTATAGGGTATTATCTCTCCACACTTTCAAATGTAGAGAAGTTAAGAAGCAAAAAGTCTATTGGTTCTGCTGGGTAGAAGGGTGGGTGAGACTGAATAAATATAGGAAATAAAAAAGTAAGAATGTGTAAGCTGCAATTGTAAATATAAAAATATAAAATACAATATTTAAACGGAAGTATAGAAATGATAAAATATTGGTAAAACTTACTTTCCAAATAGGTTCTAGTTCATCAACCAGATCTTTCATATTAATATTCCTACCATTCTTAAGTTCTTCATTTTTACAATGTAGCAAAAAAGCACTAAAACCATTTTTCTTGGGAGCCATTAGATTTTTATTTTAATTATTATATTAATAAGTATTTGCTTATATTTTTTTTTTTTTGTTTACTAAAAATTTAATCTATTATCTATTATTTATAATGATAATCTATTTAGTATGACAACCATTATATGTAATTTAGGGACATGAAGTGGAATGCTTCAGTTTAAATAAAATAATAAGTCAATTCAAACTACATATTGTCAACATTATCAAAGGATGGTTTAGTGATTTAAATCAA
Organism: Daktulosphaira vitifoliae; assembly: GCF_025091365.1. Taxonomy (NCBI): domain Eukaryota; kingdom Metazoa; phylum Arthropoda; class Insecta; order Hemiptera; family Phylloxeridae; genus Daktulosphaira; species Daktulosphaira vitifoliae. Next base: position 1,837,194 of record NW_026099573.1, read on the forward strand.
TTTTTAAAAAAAATCGATTTTTTATAGATTTATCGATTTTAACTAAGCGATTTTATCGTTAAACAATTTGTTTTTAGTTTGATTCGGTTGATATTTTTTCAATAAAAGTAAAAAAAAATTTACTTTTAGGTTCACGATTTTTAACATTTCATAGAACATTCAGCGATGCGAAAAAGGAGAGAGTATTCTCTCAATTAAACCGACATCGACAACCATGTTCCCGCCAAATCGGCTTTATCACCACGTTCGTTTCGTTTGCTGTGCATAATTTCTACTAATTCATATATATACATGGAAATACAACATGTTTGGGTTTACATTTTTAGTGAAATGGTCCCTAACTTATTCTAGTAACAATTATAGTCAAAAAAACTGAAAAACACGATTTTAATGCATATCAAACTAAAAATTATTTTTAACTTTTTATTTTTTTATTATATCGCTGTTACAGTTGTCGTGAACGGCATCTTTTAATATGTAGCAATACTTAATAGTCTTTTAAATTAGATTTTAAAGATTATATTTTAATGGTGTTTTTGTTTACTTTAAAAATTGTCTTAACCTTGTATTAATTCGTAATTAATCATGTATCTTAAAATGTAAAAAGGGACATGATCACAAATTAAATGATCAGTACTCATAATGAATGTTACATTGTATTTTTACTTTGACTCTTCCGACTGGCTGAAACTGGACTTAGAAACCCAGTTCACCACAGAATTTGGCATCCCTGGTTAATTCAATTCATTTGGTCATCTCACACAATTAGAAAATCTCTGGAAAACCTCACATCGGCGTTTTAAAGAAGAACTTAAAACAACCTCAAGAAAATCATGAAATATTTGGCGTTCTTAGCACTTTTCTGGTAACATTTTATTTTGTACCTAGCCTTAAGTTAAACTATAAGCTTTAAATTAATTAAGTTTCCCTTTGTAAAATATTGGTATTATAAGATATATTATAAAATAAATTTTAAATAATCTTTTAAAAATTTGTTCGCATAAAATTTAATTCTCCTTTTAAAATGGCTGATAAAACATTCTCTATTTTTGAACTAACCCAACTAGTAGATGAACCTTTCGAGGGTCATTCTAGTAAATTAAACCAACTTTTAAGCGCTGTAGATGATATATTTTTACTTGCAGCCGAAGAGCAACATAAACAACTCTTTTTGGCTATTAAACTAAAAATAAATGGAAAAGCAAAAGAAATTGTTAATTCAGTAGAATTAAAAGACTGGTCAGAACTTAGGGAATTGTTTATTGAATATTTCGGGGAAGAAATTCGTCCAGATCAACTATCCGTAGAATTGCAAACCATTAGGCAATATAAAAACGAAAAAGTTAGTGATTTCGGTGACAGAGTGGAAAAATTAGAAATTAAATTATATCATGCTTATACAAATAAATTAAAATGTAAAATACAAAAAGAAGCAATAAGAAATATGTGTGAAGACCAAGCGTTAGGTGCATTTAAAAGAGGCCTATACAATAATCAGATTAAAATTATAATATTATCTAATAATCCTAAAAATATAAATGAAGCAATTGCTATTGCTAGACAAGAAGAGATTCGTATTGATACAGAAAACAACCTCTCTAAATACTCTTTTACGAGTAATTCTAATAAATTTTGTAATTTTTGCCATAAGAAAAACCATGAAACTTCAAATTGTTTTTTTCGTGATAATAGTAATAACAAGAACAACTATTTCAAAAATAATAAAAGTATCAATAACGGGAATAACAATACACTTAATAAAAATAGTAACAATAATAATAAAAAAAAATTTTGTACATACTGCAAGAAGATCTTTCATATTAAAGACGAATGTTACAAATTAAAAAATTCTCATAAAAACGAGCCTAGTATGAGTAAAAATTTAAATGTTAACGATTCAAAACAAATTTCTATTTTAAATACGACTTTAAAAACTGATACTCCATATTGTATAATATTTTCATGCGATATAGGTAAAAATATTAATTTTATGATCGACAGTGGAGCCCAAGCTAGTCTAATAAAAATAGGAGAGTTACCTAAAGGTCATAGATATTGGGCTAATTCTTGTACTACTCTCGAAGGCATAAATGGGAAAACAAAAAGCTTAGGTTACACAAAGATTAATTTTAAAATTGGAAACAAAACAATAACTCATGTATTTTACATTGTACCAAATGATTTCAATATAAAATCTCATGGTATTCTGGGCTATGATTTTCTTAAAGATTATGTTAAATATATTGATTTAAATAAAAAAGAGTTACAATTTTACTTTGGTGAAAAAATTAAAATAACAGATTATTAACTAACACANGAAAAACTAAAATAACAGATTATTAACTAACACATAATTACTCAATTAAAAGTCTTTCAGAATCGATAATTAAGGTAAAATCGTTTAATACTGGAAATTCGACAGGCATAATATATGACCCAATAAAAGTTAAACCATGTTTTCATTGGAACATGTGTTACACAAATTAGAAATAATTACGCAATTGTACCTATTTTGAACACGTCGGAAAAAGATGTTTCAATTTCCATTGATAATATTAAATTTGATCAATCAGAATTTCGAATTCCCAAATGAAAATAATAGTAATACTAATTATCTTGATTCAAACAATACTAACAGACTAAATCTTTTGAATAAAAATCTTAGACTAAATCATCTGAATACAGAAGAAAAATCCTCTATTAAAGATTTGTGTCATAAATTTAACAATATATTTTTCTTACCGGGAGATAAATTATCTTTTACTAATAAAATGGAACACAAAATAATTACTCCTAATGCTCATCCTATAAATATAAAACAATATAGATACCCTATCTGTCATAAGGAGGAAGTTGAAAAACAACTGAATAGTCTTTTAGACCAAGGTATTATTGAAAAATCAAATAGTCCATGGAATTCACCTTTATGGGTTGTCCCCAAAAAACCAGACGCATCAGGAAAAAAGAAATGGCGTATAGTCGTAGATTTTCGTAAACTTAATGATATCACGGTTGGAGATTCATATCCCCTCCCTAATATTAATGNAGGAGATTCATATCCCTTCCCTAATATTAATGAAATTCTTGACCAATTAGGAAATGCATCTTACTTTACAACATTAGATTTAGCATCAAGTTTTAATCAAAATAAATTAGATACGAATGATGCTCCTAAAACCGCTTTTAGTTCTGGTAACGAACATTATCATTTTACACGTTTACCGTTTGGAAAAAAAGAAGCACCTGCTGCTTTACAACGTCTAATTAATACTGTGCTTGCTTCTTTATTAGGAGTTAAATGTTTTGCATACATGGACGATATAGTTATTTATGGTAGTAGTTTAGTAGATCATAATCATAAATTAGAAGACGTATTTCTCGCATTAAAAAATGCAAATTTAAAACTTCAACCAGATAAATGCGATTTTTTAAAAAAAGAAATTGCTTATTTAGGACATATTATTTCCGAATCTGGTGTTAAACCAAATCCAGATAAAATCAAATCAATTAAAGAGTTTCCAATCCCAAAATGTGTTAAAGATATAAAATCATATTTGGGTTTAGCCGGATATTATAGGCGTTTTATTCCAAATTTCTCTAAAATAGCTCGACCTTTAACACTTTTACTATCTAAAAATGTCAGATTTAAAATTGGTGATGATCAAATTAACGTATTTAATACTTTAAAAAATATATTAATGACAGAACCAATTTTACAATATCCTAATTTTGAAAATCAATTTATACTTACAACAGACGCAAGTAATTACGCTATTGCATCGGTATTAAGTCAATGTGATATCCCTGATGACTTGCCTATTGCATACGCTTCGCGAATATTAAATAAAAGCGAAATTTCATATACAGATACAGAAAAAGAATTATTAGCGATAGTTTGATCAGTTAAACATTTCAGACCTTATTTGTACGGAATTAAATTTAAAATCATAACAGATCATAAAGCATTAGTTTGGCTTTTTAACTTAAAAGACCCTAATTCAAGGCTTATGAGATGGAGATTAAAATTATTGGATTTTAACTTTGAAAATGTCTATAAAAAAGACCTCAGTAATAAAAACGCTGATGGACTCTCGAGACCATCAGAAATATTATATGAACAAATTAACAATCATGAATTAAATCTTAATAATAATACTTTGAATACTTTTAAAATTAATGTTCATAGTTATAACAATTTTATAGAAACTCAGAATAAACAACTAATTTTAAACAAGAACATTATAGATTCTAATGATACAATTAATACTATAAAAATTAAAAATATAATATTATTTTGTCGGGTCAATATAAATAATAAATTTGAATTTAAAAATATAATTACTCCTGAAAAAAAAGTAAATCAAAATGAAATTTGCATACAAAATAATTACATACTTGTTTATCATAAATTGAATTTCTTTGATTCTTATGATTTTCCTAAATTATTTCAGAACATAGAAACTTTAAAAGAATTACTTTTAAATAAAAAAATTAATCATTTATTTATTCCAAAGCACAAAAATATAAATCGGGAACAATTTAGATCAATGCTTAGGTATATTTTAAAGGATCTGACATAAAAATAGAATTAGGTCAAAATGACGACATAAAAATGAAATACATTCAAAACCTATTGGAGGTCATTTTGGTATTTCTAAAACAATGAAAAAACTTAATCAATTAGGTTATAAGTGGGAAAATATGAGAAAAGATGTAAAAAATTTTATAAAAACTTGCGATCCTTGCCAAAAAAATAAAGCAACTTTCAAAAAAAATAAAAATTCTATGTGTTTTACGACAACATCAACTGAAGTTCTAGAAAAAACTTCTGTTGATATTGTTGGTCCCCTTAATATGACTGAAAATGGGAATAAATACATTTTAACTATTTAGGACGATTTAAGTAAATTTCTTTTCGCTTAATTTTTAATTTTTAAAATAAGCAAAAGTTTTAGCTTATAAATTTATCTGTACTTTCGGCATTCCTTAATACATTCTTTCTGACCAAGGCGCTGATTTTTTATCCAACATTATTAAAAATATGTGTAAAATTTTTAAAATAAAAAAAATAAACACTACCGCCTATAGACCACAATCGAATGGTTCTCTAGAGCGTAGTCACCAAGTTTTAGGAAACTATTTAAGACATTTTGTAGATAATAATTTTAATTGGGATGAATATCTAGATACAGCAATGTTTTCGTATAATACAATGCTACATAACGCTACTAATTACTCATCTGCGACATTTATGTTCGGTAGAACTATTAGAATACCGACTTCTATTAAAGACTCCCCTGAATTCATATATTCTTATGATGATTTTTTGGACGACTTAAAATTAAAATTAAATACTTCACATCAAATCGTTCGACAAAATCAAGTTCAAAACAGAGAAAATTACAAAAAACATTATGATTCAAAAATTAAAGTGGAAAAAGAAATTCTTAACGTTAATGATTTAGTTTTATTAAAAAATGAATCACCAATAGGTAAACTTAGTCCAAAATTTAAGGGTCCTTATAAAATTGTTGAATTAAATAATAATGTAAACGCAACTATAAAAATAGGTAATAAAAACGTAAAAGTTCACACAGATAGGTTAAAAAAATATTTTTCTAAAGAAATTAGCACCATAAAATTAAATAAATCAAAACCAACATTAACTTTACAAGATCATATATTATCATCTTCATATAATTAATTTGAAAATATTATTATTTTTTTATGGCACTAGACGGCACTATAACTCAGAATGTAAAAAAAACAATAATTATAATATAATAGATCTAAATAATAGTCCGGGAATAGTTTACGAAAAATTAGGTAAAGCTAAAGTTTACAAAAACTTTTGGACATTCACGTCTTATATAAATATTGAGCTCATAGAAAATAAGGCTCTTGAAATAAGTAATATGTTAAAAAATATCAAGCTATTAAGCAATAAAAACATAAAATCTAAAAAAAATCATAAACTCCTTCAAAATATGAATGAAAATATTGAAACACAAATCAATGACATAAAGCATCTGGCATTTCACCATAAGGTTAAAAGATCATGGGAAGGCGCAGGTAGCGCAATCAAATGGTTATTCGGTAATACTGACGCAGAGGACGTCAAACGTTACGATAATATGACCAACAAGCTTGATAATGACAAGAAGAACATCCTTAGAATTGTACATGATTAAGTATCCATAATTAAAAGCACTATTTCTAATTTTAATGAATCCGTTACATCTTTTAATGATAACAAATTGATATTTGATAATAACTTAATGTGATGGTGTCACGTTACCATTATTGTGAGAATTATTTTAATAAAATACAGACAGCATATCCGCTTCTTGAGACTGATGAATTAAAAAATAATATTGATTGCCAAATTGGCAATAGTTCTAATTATTATAAAAACCCAATAGACCTGACCATCGTGGTCAGTCGGCTCCAGTGCCTTGTGTCATTCATCAGTCTCAGTACTCGGTTGTCGCTGTCCGGCTTACTGCTTAAAGTAAAGTCTTAGTTTATTCCTTTTTAAACCTATCTACTCTCTTCCACAACATTTCAGAGTACTTGTGTCTTGCACTTCGTCTGCACCTCATACTTAGGCGTTACCCTTATTCCCTTCCTATAACAACAGCCTTTCGACACCCACAGCTAACCCGGAGTGTCAGCCGAGCACGGTGACTGCTGTACGACAACACGCACGTGAATACCTAGACAGCAGGCACCACATCCTCATATTCATCTTCGTGCACATCATCACAATTACTTTTACACGTGTTTCATTTCTTTTATTGTGTTACGACATTAAGTAAAATTTCTATTGCTATATCTGGACTACAACACATTTGTTCTGGCCGATATTAATGTATTTTTTTTGTTGTTTGTTATCTTTGTGATTGCGCTGCTTGGCCCTATCGCCGTTAGCAGTAGTTAGTTCNTCTAATCGAAAATAATATAAATTCATTAGAAAATATACTTAGTAAATTAATCTTGGCCATAATATTCACCCAAAAAACCAATTACATCCAATAATTATTAGTGTGTAAATAATTATATATTATATCATATTTTACCAATATTCATACCCTTTAACAATAATAACCAATTTATATACTTAACTAAAAATATAAAATGTCTTTTAACTGATAATTTAGTATCTCATTATATAATATTAAATAACCTAGATAATTGTAAAATACTTAATAATATATATGTGTGTAAGAATAATAATAATAATAATATATATGTGTGACTTCATATCTGGTACGGAAAAGGTTCCAACTTGTGAAACGGAATCGTTAAACAATAAATACTCCTTGCCGTCCAAATATGTTGTATTTGTTTCAGAAATACAATCAGAGAGATGGCACAGCTCTTATTTTCCAAATAATTGGTATTTTGTAATTATTAAAGATACAATAGTCACAATTTCATGTGACTCAAACACAAAAGTAGAGAAAATTGTAGTGAAGAAAACCAAGAGGCTATCTTTAAAACAAAACTGTAGAGTAGGGTGACCCTTAGCTATATGAGTGGTTTTTTTTTTTAGCTTCGATGCGAAGCTGAGAAGGTATTGGTTTTACTAAGATGTATTTTTTTTTTTTTTTTTTGTCTGTTACCACTTTTTCTCAGCTCTCACCGAACCGATTTCTTTCAATGATACGTCAAAAGATCACAAATCGTATCTAGTCGAAGACATTACCCTCAAAAATTGAAAAAAATCCCCTCGTTCCCCGTAAATGGGGGAAACCTCCAAAAAAATTACAAATTTAAAAATCGCTAATTTTCAAACATTTTTCAATTTTTTTTACTTAAAATTGCTATAACTTTTTTAAAAATAACCGAATTAATATAATTATTTTTTATATAGATGCAAGATATCATTAACTTTCATTTGGAATACTTTTTTTTTATATGTGACCCTTTATTTGCCACAGGGTGGGATTTAAAATGACAACTTTTTCACAAAAAATTAATTTTTTCAACTTGATTTTTGAAAATGTTCCGGAAAGTCTGACACTTTTATATATATCTTAAATTAAAGCTAATGTAATATACTTTATCATGAAAAAAAAAAATTTCGGACTTTATCTTATCTTCACGGTGAAAATGGCTACCAAATGCTATTTTTATGTGAAAATTTTCGATTTTGTATTTTACATTTTAAATTTTATTATGCTATAACTATTTGAAAAATGTATGGATAGATACAATTTTTTCATGAGAAGTAGTATTTATATACATCTTTCATTCGACATACTGTTTTTTTAAATCGGACCATTTCCCTATATACGAGGGGGGTTTAAATCTAAAAAATGCATGTAGAAAGTAGAACTTTTTCAACTTAACTTTTGAAAGTGTTCCGTAAAGTCTGACACTTTTATATATATCTTAAATTAAAGTTAATGTAATATACTTTATCATGGTAAAAAAAAATTTCGGACTTTATTTTATCTTCATGGTGAAAACAGACATCAAAGTTAATAAAAAAAATACGATTTTTGTAAAAAAATTCTTTTTTATATTTTTAACTTAATAATGCTATAACTTTTTGAAAGATGTATGGATCAATAGAATTATTTTTTTTATAGATGCATGATATTATTACCTTTCATTTGGTATATTTTTTTTTATATGTAACCCTTTACTTGCTCACAGGAGAGGATTTAAAATGACAACTTTTTCACAAAAAATTAATTTTTTCAACTTAAATTTTGAAAGTGTTCCGGAAAATCTGACACTTTTATATATATCTGAAATTAAAGCTAATGTAATGTACTTTATTATGTAAAAAATAATTTCGGACTTTATTTTGTCTTTACGGTGAAAATGGCTACCAAATGCTATTATTGTGTGAAAATTCTCGATTTTATTTTTTATATTTTTAACTTTATTTTTAAATTTTTTTATGAGAAATAATATTTTTTAATAATCCCTTTTTCATTCGACATACTTTATCTTAATCGAGATATTAATAAGGAACTAGCAGATCATGTAGCTTTTGGATAATCTACCAATTTTTTAAAATTAAACACTATCTAAAGATTTGCATCGAAGCGTTTTTTTTGATAGTGATTTTAATCACTGTCAGATATCATTATACTTAATCCAACTATGCCACGTCACCACTGTGCCGCGACCCCCCTGTGCTGGGTTTTTTATAATACTGTAATAATTAGTATACTTTATACGAAAATAATTTGTTTTTAACCAACCTATGGTAAAATTTTGAAGTTGTAAGATTCATAGAATGGGATACTGACTAAGGAGGAGTGGTGGGAGCCCTCCCACAAGCTTTTCATGGGAAACAAATTATGGAAAATGATACAAGGGCCCAAAATTGTTGGCACCTCCAATAAATATTTTCTGGCTACGTGCCTGCTATTGGTACTCTTCCGACTGGCTGAAACTGGACTTAGAAACCCAGTTCACCACAGTCACGGAGTGTTTATTGTCAATTATCACTATCAATAAATATAATTTCTGTATTGCCAGTTAGTGTGTTTATAAACTCACAACAATGTGTCTTATTACCATTGATAATAAAGGCTATATGCTTGCTAATGTCGTCATAAAAAACCAAATAGCTACCTGTATTTGTAATCCCTTATGTATCATACATGTATATTAACTCAAAAAAAATTGAACCTTTATATATTTATATATCATAATAAACAATAAAAATTTGTTATATATATATATATATTTATAATTGATGACAGGCACGCGTGTACGGGTGCGAAAACCAAAAATAAAATTATACACGAAAATTTTGTTACCGGTAGTGGTGAGCGGGGTGGGTTGAATACGTTATGACAGTCTAGTCTCAAGGCCATAGACGATCGGATACGCGAAAATAACACGTAGCGCGTGGAGAGTTACAAACTAACTTACAGCAAACAAACATACACGTGAAACTAATATATGCGTATTAATAATAAAATAATTATTTATAAATTTAAACCAAGTCATATGGCTTGACGCGTTTTGACGTCTTAAGTCATTGAAATTATCCAATAATTGAATTTCCGCTAGATTTTTATGGTGTTCTAACCTTGTTACATGTCTACGTACAAACCGAGGATCTTCATCTGTTACGATTGGCAATATTATATCACCATGAATTATATAATTTCTATGGAATCAGTAAGCTGATACAATTGTACGAAGTGCGATATTTTTATAGCGTTGTGTAACCTTTATGTTGGACGCCTTAGCATAACCCCACAATTAAATTCCGTGATTCAAAATGAGTCATATGATTGATACATATAATAGACGTTTGTTCTCTCGTGATAGCTCATAAATATCATTGAATTGTAATTTTTCTTGTAGCTTTTCATAAACAATAATCACCAGATACTGAAAAGTTACAAATATAATAAAAAATCGAATTTTGGACGCAACAGATAACTTTTGTAACTTTCATGGCACTATGAAAATAAATAAAAATGAGGGTCACCAACCTACTAGGAGATACAATGTTGTTGAACCACAGTTGGTTTAAAAAAAAAAATAGAAAATTAAACATTGAAGTTAACTTAATATTAACTTCTATGTGAAGCTGAGAATGTATTAATTTTACTATGATTTTTTTTTTTTAAATATATATCTGTCGTTACTTTTTTTAGCTATCACCGGACTGGTTTCTTTCAACGATATGTTAAAAGATCACAAATTGTATCTAGTTGAAGACATTGCCCTTAAAAATTGAAACAATTCCTCTCGTTCCTTGTTAATGGGAGAAATTAAAAACAAATATAACTATTTTTAAAATCGGTAAATTTTGAAATTATTTTTCATAAAACCGCCATCTTTAAATATAAACAAATCAAAATAATTTTTTTTTTAAATACCTTATGTATTTTTTGTCTCTGTGGATAAGGGATAAAAATACTTCCACGTCCCCACTGCCAGTTGTAAGAGGCGACTAATGAGGTTGCGTCAGGTCGACAGCTAGCATAAAATTTTTGTTAAAAATATGAGGCGCCCTGAACAAAACTTAAGCGAGTTGACCCATATCGGATATACGCGGAGACAAAAGGTAAGCGGAAATATAGTAGTTAAAAACGGAGAAGGCCTAAAGAATAAATTGTTTGATACCAGCCGGATAAGTTGTGAGGTGGCTGTTTCATCAGTCATGTGTACAGGTCTACCCAACACTTGTAGTGTCAACGTTGTAGGGAAATCACCACTTAACTCTAGACTGGACTCGTGTATAAGGGAGAAAGATAGATACAAAGTAAGAATAGGTACTTGGAATGTTCGAACATTAACTGGTAGAAGTAGAGAATTAGTAGAAGTATTGAGGAGGATAAAAGTTAACATTTGTTGTGTGCAGGAAATTAAGTGGAAATGAGAAAAGTCGAGGAAAATAGGTGAGGGTTATAAAATAATATACTCAGGGAAGTCTAGTACAAAGAATGGTGTATGGATAATAATGGATGAATAAATGAAAAGTAAAGTAGTAGAAGTAGCTAAGAAAATTGACAGAATTATAGTCGTGAAATTGATATTTGAGGAAAAAGTGCTGAATATAATAAGTGCCTATGCACCACAAGTAGGATGTAATTAAATAGACAAAAAAGTATTTTGGAGAAAGATGGATGAGGTGATAGGTGAAGATATGAATAAACATGTAGGTAATGAGGGTAGAGGACATGAAAGAGTACATGGAGGGTATAGTTTTAGTGGGAAGAATGAGGAGTATTCAAAAGAGACATTAGAGAATAAATTGTGGAATGAGAGACTGGTATATTTAAATAGATGATATGCCAGTAGAAGTATAGAAAATATTAGGCGGTATTGCCATTAGGTGGTTCAAGGAACTTTTAAGTAAAATCTCATTACAAGGAAAAATTCTATATGAATGGAGGAATGTTATTGTGGTGTCGAAATTTAAAAGCAGAAGAGACATACAGAAGTGTGGAAATTATAGATGCAAAAAGCTTATGAGTCATATAATATTTCATATTATGAAAAATTGGGTAAAGTATAAGAGAATAAAAATGAGACTTAGAGTATCTAAAAATCAGTTTGGATTTATGCCTGGTAAGTCAACAATGAAGCCATTATTTTGTGTGTGGCAACTAATAGAAAAGTTTAGGAAATAGAAGAAAAAGCTGTGTATGGTATTTATAGATTAGGAGAAAAGTATGATATAGCACTGAGGAAAGTTTTAAAGTGGACATTATGCGAAAAGGTTTTAATATAAAAAAAATTATGTTGATTTGTTAATTTTTGACAAAATTATGGAAGTTTTAAGAAAAAAAAGTGAAAAAAATGACAAAATTTACCGATTTTAAAAATTGTAATTTTTTTGAAGATTTCCCCCATTTACGGGGAACGAGGAAAAATTTTTCTATTTTTAAGGGTAATGTCTTCAACTAGATACGATTTGTGATCTTTTGACATATTGTTGAAAGAAATTGGTCCAGTGAGAGCTGAGAAAAAGTAGTGACAGACACACAAAAAAAAATAAACACATCATGGTAAAATTAATACCTTCTCATCTTCGCATCGAAGCTAAAATATAAAATATAATATCAAGAATGTTTTCACAATTTACATATACAATTTTTAAAATCGGTAAATTTTGTCATTTTTTTCACTTATTTTTCTTAAAACTTCCATAACTTTGTCAAAAATCAATAANTAAATATAAAATATAATATCAAGAATGTTTTCACAAAAATAGCATATTTTTGCATACGGTATTCATTTTTACCATGAAGACAAGTTCATAGGTCAAATTTTTTTTGTTTCAAATTAAAGTATATTACATTAGCTTTAATTTAAGGTATATATAAAAGTGTCAGTCATTCCGGAACATATTCAATAGTTGAGTTAAAAAAGTTACCATTTTGAAACCCATCCTGTGGGCTGGTAAAGGGTTAAATGTTCACAAAAATATATAAAATGATAGGTAAATACCTAAGGTATCTAAAAAATAATAATCATTCAGTTATTTTGAAAAAAGGCAATTTTAAGCAATAAAAATTGAGAAAATGTTAAAAATTGGCGATTTTTAAATTTGTAATGTTTTGGGGGATTTCCCCTATTTACGAGAAACGAGGGAATTTTTTTCAAATTTTTAGGGTAATGTCTTCGACTAAATATGAGTTGTGATCTTTTGACATATTTTTCATCAAAATCGGACCAGTGAGAGCTAAGATTGAGCGTTCACAGACACAAAAAAAAACACTTCACAAATTAGTAACTTCTCAGTTTCGCATGAAACCTAATATGATTTTTTTAAAAAATTACAATACTAAATGATTATACACCTTCTACTTTTATATACGTTTGCCATAAAAGTAATAACTACTATATAATTTTTAAAATTTCTCTGTAAAAATGATAATACTAAGGTATTAATTTTACCATGATGTTTTTATTTTTGTGTCTGTCACTACTTTTTCTCAGTTCTCACTGGACCGATTTTTTCAATAATTCGTCAAAAGATCACAAATCGTACCTAGTTGAAGACATTACCCTTAAAAATAGAAGAATTTTTCCTTGTTCCCCGCAAATGGGGGAAATCTTCAAAAAAATTACAATTTTTAAAATCGGTAAATTTTGTCATTTTTTTCACTTATTTTTCTTAAAACTTCCATAACTTTGTCAAAAATCAATAAATAAACATAGTTTTTTTATATTAAAACCTTAGATATTTACCTTTCATTTGATATCATTATAAACCTAAAACTTAACCTGCTCCTTGGAGGGGATTTAAAATAGCAACTTTTTTACAAAAACTAACTTTTGAAAATGTTCCATAAATACTGCGTCCTTTAAACATATACCAAANTCAATTTAACTTTTGAAAATGTTCCATAAATACTGCGTCCTTTAAACATATACCAAATCAAAGTTTATGACATGTACTATAAAATGAAAAAAAAATTTGTCCCGACACCTTATCGTGTATGAGTAAATTGCCACCGAAATTAAACAAAAAATGTAATATTTGCAAAAAAAATCAGTTCCTATTATGATGTTTTATGTATTTAAAACTACCATAAAATATTGAAATATTAACAAAAACAAAATAATGTATTTTATATTGAAAGCTTAGGTAATTTCCTTTCATTTGATATCATTTTCTTATCATTGATGCCAATCATTATCAACTATGCCACGTCCATACTGTGCCGCGACCCCACTTTGCTATCGCTTTTTTTTTTAATTAACTTTGATGTCCGTTTTCATCATGAAAACAAAATAAAGTTAAAGTTTTTCATATTAAAGTATATAACATAAGCTTTGATTAAATATATATGTGTCAGTATTTCCGGAACATTTTCGAAATTAAGTTGAAAAAGTTTTTTTTTATGCATTTTTAAGTTTTGAACCCCCAGTATAAAGGGTAATGGTCTGATTTACAAAAAAACGTATGTCGGACCATTTACCTTTATACTGGGGGGGGTTTTACATTTCTAAAAATTCGAGTAAAAAGTAGAATTTTTTCAACTTAACTTTTGAAAATATTTCAGAAATATTCCGTGCTTCAAACATTTGTTAAAATAAAGCTTATGTAATATACTATAAATTCAAAAAAAAAAATTTGCTCTGACACTTTTTCTTCTGTGTGCTAATGCCCGTTGATTTAAACGAAAAATGTAATTTTTATGTAAAAATCACCATTTAACATGAAATATTTTAATACTTAAAACTACCATAACTTTTTGAAAAATGAACAAATTAAAATAATTTTTTTATATTGAAACCTTAGATATTTTTCTTCCATTTGATATAATTTTTTTGAAAATCTGACACTAAACCTGCCCGCAGGAAGAATTCAAAAAAACAATTTTTCCACACAAATTAAGCTTTTTCAATGTAATTTTTGAAAAAAAATTCCGAAAATATTGACACTTTTATTTAATTTTATTACATTAAAACTTATAATATTATTTAGAATAAAGTTCATAAGATATAAGAAGTTAAACTTATTTAAATTTTTTGACTTTTTTAAAGTTGAAAAGTAACTTTAAAATTTGAATCAGCTTAAATTGTCAATTTTATCACTTTACGAGAGCGACGGACAGTTGCCGAATCGATAACTCATGAATCTTTAACGCTTAGGTAACATGGTTCAAATCCGCCTGTGGCTTTTAATATTTTGCATTTTTTTTTAAATAGAAAAATTTTCAAATCATTTAAATTTATCTCATTTAGATTCATTAACTTCAATAAATATCTAGGATCCCATCACTGTAATCTCCCCTCATGAGAAGAAATGTTTTATTAATGTGTTTCTTTTTGTGGCTGCGATTTATTTTTCCAACCCTCAATTAACCTATTTTTTTCAACAATATGTCAAATGATTAATCTTCGTATTTAGTTGAAGATATTACCCTCAAAAATTAAAAAAAAAAACCTTAATCAAATAAAAAGTACGTTAATCAGCTTTATCTATACAAACAATTAAAATAATTCAGTTCTAATATTTTTAATGTATTTGTTGTCGAATTAAATTTGATATGATAAAAGTATTCAACTGCAAAAGTAAATAATTTTACTTTGTAATTTAATCATTTTTTAACTCTATTTGTATGTGTTACTAATAGTTTATAACATTCCAAATTTTTGGAATATTATACAACTGTTTTTGTTTCAAATTTTTTGGTAACATGTTGCTATATAAATCACAAATCTAAAAAAAAATATTTTTAGTTTCACCTGAATATAACATTTGATTTTTACAATTATAATCAAAATTTATAATTCGCTCAATTAAGTAGATCTTTTTAACAAATTTTTTTTCAATGGTTTCTTTAGTTAAAGTAAATCATTAAAATTCAGTTCTGCATATTTCAGTTGTAGAATCATTTTAAGCACCAAAAGTTAATTTCTATTTAAGTGATCTGTTACGATAAAAATGCAAAAAAATCGAGCTTTACTAATAATTTTACTGTAAATAGTAATTATAAAATTTTCTGAGAGCATATTAATCTTAACAATAAGATTTTTTTCTATTTTATTATGTCAATTTAATACTTGCAAGTTGGGCTAAAAGTTATGTTAATAAATTCATTTTTTTTTTTTTTATTATAAACTTTTACATTATAGGGCAATAAAAATTAGATTAAAAGTAATTACTTTTAACATATTAAAGAATTATATGTTATATTTTTGAATCTAGTAATTACTAATCAGGATATAAATAAGGAAATAGCAGATCATGTAGCTTTTGTAATAATCCACCAATTTTTTAAAATTAAACACTATCTACTGATTTGCATCGAAGCGTTTCTTATGATAGTGATTTTAATCACTGTCAGATTAAATCTATACTTGTCCCAACTATGCCACGTCCCCACTGTGCTTTGTTTTTTTAATAGCAAGTAATTTTGTGTAATTATAAGTAAAATAAAATTGTTGGGTAGCACCAATGTTTAAAGGCCTCTCATCCAGAAAACATTTTTGAATTTAACACTGTTTATTTATGCGGTGAAAAAATAGAATATAAAATTTAATTTAATATAAATATATTTAATTATTACCTTGGAAAATAAAATAACTAAATTATAGTAATTTGAAAATTTTCGAATAAAATATAATAATAATAATAATTATTATGTTCCTAATTTGGTAATTTTTATGTATTATTTCCAAATTTTTCATCTTTTCTAACATTTTTTTTATAAAACAAGTTATTTCATGAATGTTTATGAAGATTCTAGTCAATATGATGATTCCAAATCAGAATTTCTAGAAGAAGATGATAACAGCGATAGCGATTCTGAACAACTAAAATCCAACATTGAAAATAATCATTGGTTCAGTATTTATCGTAGGCGTACAAATGTTATAGAAAATGCAATAAAGAATAACGATATTTATACTAACAATGATGATTTTATCGATAAAAGTTTATCGGAACCTTTATCTAATTGTTGTTATGATATAAAAGCCGAATCTTCTAAAACAAGATACAAATTAAAATTGATTATGTATACTATAGTTGGAGCAACCGGATGTTACATAAGTTACAAATATATACCATTTTATATTCATACATTTGTAATTGGTGGTATATTTGTCTTTAAATACCGACATAATTTAGAGTTATTTACAATAGAAGATTATAAAAATTATCACTTTTTACAAAATACAGATAGTACATTAAATAATGAACCTACTATACAACAAGCAATGAAGACATTATATCACGTGAATCCTTGTTTAATTTTATATGATGGGTGGATAAATCAGTTTTTTAATACATATCATCCTGATACTTATAGATTATCGTTAACAACATCAGTATACTTAAAGCTCAAAGGGCCCATTTTAATAATGTCATATCCATATTATAAAATTCCTAAAAGGTCACTTTACAATGAAAAAAAACCAAAATTAATATTTTTAAAAGAATGTATGTATGATTTGACAGACTGCAGCATCGTGTTACTACCTCAAAATTTGACCAATAAAAGAAAATGGAACAAAAAATTTCCGATATGCATAGAGATAAAAACAGATTCATTAATAGGTATTCGAAGACCTTCGAAATCTAAACGTTTTATTATAGATACAGAAGACAAATGGTTTTATAAAGATCTAATTACTATTTCAGAACAAGCCGAAAATATCTATAAAAAAATGT
This sequence comes from Daktulosphaira vitifoliae, assembly GCF_025091365.1. Taxonomy (NCBI): domain Eukaryota; kingdom Metazoa; phylum Arthropoda; class Insecta; order Hemiptera; family Phylloxeridae; genus Daktulosphaira; species Daktulosphaira vitifoliae. Next base: position 1,854,814 of record NW_026099573.1, read on the forward strand.
TTGAAGATGAAATTATAGAGTTTAAGGATTACTATTGTTTTAAGGAAGGAAATTTTTATAGTGAGAGTAACTCAAATGACACAAAAACTGTTTTTCAATCAGATTTCAAAAATGAGTTAAAATTTGATGATTCAGAACCAAGTTGGTCTAAAAATCAAGATCAAAACATCAATTTTGAAGACGAAAACTTAATAGATAGCAAATGGAAAACAGATAGAGATAAATTATATATATTTGCAAGAAATGAACCAGAAAAAGAACTTTGGTTTCATCGTTTTAACCTCGCAGCCGTGTATAGTTCATCTAATGAAATCTTAAGAAAGAGAAAGATTGAATCACGTTTTAAACTTCTACAAGCATACTTTGTTTACATGTATAATGCGTATGAACTTTCAGTAGTGCCGCTAATACAAAATGAAGATAAACTTTTAAGTAATATGTCCAAAGGGCAAGGATTTTTATGGTTGAATATGGTTCTTGGTCGTGTATGTTTTGATTACTTAAAAAATCCTAAAACGCTCGAAATACTTGCTGATAAATTTCAAAAAAAATTAAATGCATTAAGATTGCCTAAAGTAATGGAAATTATAGTTATACGGAGTTTATGTTTTGGCAAGGGAGAAATCCCGACTATTCGTTTTGCTTCAAAACCATGGATGAATCATCGTGGCTTATGGTTTGAATTAGGCATTGTTTATAATGGTACTTTTCAAGTTATCGTTGACACTAAAATAGACATAATGAAATTACAAAAAAAAGATGCACTACAAATAAAAGAAGAAACTAATAATATTAACTTTAATTTTCGTCAGGAAGAAGATAATGAAAGCAAAAATTCAAACAAAAGTCAGAATAGTGTATATGAACATTTTACACGTGAAATAATTGCTGAAGAACAAATACCTCAAGAATCACTTCCTCACCAAGAAACTCGAATGGAAAAATTTATAAAATATATTTTGTCATCTAGTATTTTTGAATTGAACTATGTGAAACAAATTTTAGAAAATGTGGCCAAAAAAGAGTTCAGATTAGTTATAGTAATTAAGCAATTGGTAGGAACACTTGTAGTCAACATGCCACCTCCACCTACTGACCGCGTTTGGATTTCTTTTAAAGGATGTCCTCAAATAACATTTGAAGCAATGCCAAAAGTTAATGATACAAATGTACCATTAATTAATTTTTTAACTAAGTTATTACATAATGTATTAATTAAAGAATTTGAAAAAATTATTGTTTTACCAAATATGACCGACTTTTCAATACCAATGATGAATAGTGAGTATTAAAAATAATTCATTTATTCCAAGTTTATTAAAATATAAAGTGAGCATGATATTTAACATAATAAAAAATTATTTTACAAAACATAAAACGGTTACTAAGAGGACGATGAAGTAAAAACGATCTGCATAAAATGCTCCAGAGATGGCGTTATGTTTCATATTGGTGGCATGGTCACGCCGTCAGCCACCACTACCAGTTACAGCGACCCACCGCCATTGTAATTACAAATCGGTTCGGTTTTGCTGTGACAGCGCTTGTATAAACTTTGTAAATGATTGTAAACTCTTCCACATATACCTCTTGTTATAAAATGGAGAAACTATACTATGATATAATATAGTTCTTCTCTTTATAATTACACAACACATTTTAGCTTCGATGCGAAGCTGAAAAGATATGAATTTTACTATGATGTGTTTTTTTTGTGTCTATCATTACTTTTTCTCAGCTCTCACCAAACCGATTTCTTTCAACTCGCTGGATCGAATTTGATGAACAATATGTCAAAATATCACAAGTCGTATCTAGTCGAAGACATAAGCCTCAAAAATTAAAAAAAATTTCCGTCATTTACGAGGAATGAGGGAAATCTACAAAAAAATTATATATTTAAAAATCGCTAATTTTTGACATTTTCTCCATTATTTTTACTTAAAACTGCCATAATTTTTTCAAAAATAATCAATTCAATATAATTTTATAGATGCACAATGTCTTTATCTATCATTTGATGTATTTTTTTTATTAATCTGACATGCACAAAGGGGGGATTCAAAATAACAACTTTTTCATACAAAAATAACTTTTTCAACTTAACTTTTGAAAGTGTTCCGGAAATACTGACACTTTTATATATACCTTAAATTAAACATACAATGTTAAACATTAAGTACTAATTATTTACTTCTTTAAGGCGAGTTACTTTTTTTTTAAATCGGACCATTTATACTGAGGATTCAAAACTTAAAAATGCATAAACAAAAAAACTTTTTCAACTTAATTTTCGAAACTAATTAACACTTATGTATATTTAATCATAGTTTATGTTATATACTTTATTATGAAAAATTTTAACTTTATTTTGTTTTCATGATGAAAACGGACATCAAAGTTAATTAAAAAACATGATTTTTCTTAAAAATTTTAATACTAAACACTATCTATATATTTGCATCGAAGCGTTTCTTATGATAGTGATTTTAATCACTGTCAGATATCATTATACTTGACCCAACTATGCCACGTCACCACTGTGCCATGACCCCACTGTGCTGGTTTTTTTTCTGTATATGTGACAACAACATTTTAGTTCTGTTTAAAAAACAAATAATTTTTAATTATGCATGACTATGAATTTAAAAACTTCAAATTTTAATTCATCAAAATATAAATCAAATTTTTCCAGCTAGTTGGCTTTGATTTGGTTGAGTTGTGTTTGATTAATTCTTATTTTATAATTGACCCAACTATGCTACGTCCTCACTGTGCCTCGACCGCACTGTGCTGTGTTTGGGTTTTATTATTATTAATTAATCACATTCGTTTCCTAATATTATTAAATAATACGAAAAAAACAGTAGTATAATGGGGTCGCGGCACAGTATGGACGTGAGATAGTTGGGACAAGTATAGATGATATCTGACAGTAATTAAAATCACTATCATAAGGAACGCTTCGATGCAAATCTTTACATAATGTTTAATTTTAAGAAATTAGTAGATTATTCCAAAACCATCATCAATTCCTATTTATTTAATTATACCCTGATTAGTAGTTCTTAGATTCAAAAGTATAATATATGAATAAATATTTATTATAACAACTAATTGTAGAATGGAATTGATATTCAATAATTTTGTATTGTATTTTTATATTAAGAAATTAAAAAAGTTATAAAGTAGTATATTTTGTTACTTCTATGACAAACATATATAAACATTAAATGACTTAATGAAATACTTTATAAAAAAAATTTACCGAATAAATACATTGGTATATAATGAACTTTCATTAAATCTATACTGGCCCAACTATTCCACATCCCAATTGTGCTGAGTTTTCTTATTGAAATTTTTTTTAAATTTAAGAATAGTCATTTTATGGATAGGTTATGAAGTAAAATTTTAAGTAAAAATGACGAGATTACGTCCTTGAAAATGTTAACTATTTTTTATACAATACAACGTGTTTTATATAAGTTTTCCATTATTCTTATTACTCTTTATTAGGTTTGCGAAAAACATCACTGTTTGATTATATTGATATTTTCATATTAAATTAAGTGGATTTCTTTTTATAAAGCCTAATTCAAATATTTGTTTTTGTACCACGTTGAATTTAACTACATATAAATAATAACCAAAACTTAAAATCTTAGGACTTTTAGGAATAATAATTTTTTTATATTAGTTACGCTCAATAACTTATCATGTATAAATTGACCGCCACTTTTGTTTTACAGAAATTTTCGCTTTTATTAATAATAATAATTTATTTCTTCCAAAATATTTCTAATTACACCATAAATCAAATGAAAATTTAAGTTTCTTTTACTCTTTTGCTATATCCTCACTCTTGTGGTCGGTCACCAATATTCTAACTCTCCAGTGAACATGATTTCTCACATTATCAATATACACACCAGCAGTCCTCATACACCCCCAATTACATCCAATCTATTTATTCCATTTTACTTCTATTTATCTTTAATGCCTTTCTTTCAAGGGCTAATATCAAGGATTATATCAAATGTATATTTAACAACAGATTACTTCTGTTATCACTTGTTGCTGTGTTATACTTTTAAATAATTTTATTTACTAATTGACTGTACTTTAACATTACAAGATTGCAGTATGTTGTAAAATGTTAAATATATATTTTAACTCAGAAATGTTCAGTTTTAATATAAATTATGCTTTTATAAAGATGTGGATTTTACAATTTTAACTTGATATATCAAATAATTTTAATTTATTGTTGATTATAATTAGATACAATACAATACAATACAATATAGAAAGAAATCAAATATCGATAGTATCGATGTTTATATTATTTAGCCCATGCCTACTCTTTACATTATTAATTTAAATGTCCACTAGAGTGCGAAGCAAACCATAACCGCCCTGCATTCTTCAATAAATGATAACAACTGTTTACATCACGGCGACTGTTACAAAAATGTGTGATTGGAGAGGCGGTACAATTTTTATCCGTATTTAAGTATAGTGAATGAATTTTTGGATGAAATTAATATTAACCGTTTTTATTATTACTTTTTTTTTAATGATATTTTAGTATATTGTTAATAAATATTCAGATTTAACATTCTTTTTACTGTAACTGTAACGTCTTAAAATTTAGTTCTTATTAGTTGTTTTTTCTGTTATTGGTGTGTTTACTCTATAAGTACACAAATTCATTATGGGGTGCACAATAAGTTCTGGCGAAAAGGAAGCAGTAGAGCGTTCAAAAAAAATTGATAAAACTCTTCGTGCCGATGGTGAAAAAGCAGCAAGAGAAGTGAAACTATTATTGCTTGGTAAATATATCATATTACTTTCTAATGTAATATTATTCTATCTTAATAAACATTGGCTTATTTTGTAAGATATACATTTTTTCGAGATTTTCTAACTAACAGCATTACTGTTTTAATCATAGACTCAATCTGGTAGGGAACTAACTTCTCTAATTCTGTGACAGCCCTCCAAGAAAAAAAAATTATGAAAATGAATGTCAATAATTTATAAAAAAAAATGTTAAGAAGAGGAGTAATTGATTTAAATCCCCAAATATTTTGTTAAAATTGCGGCTATAATTTTGTTTTTTAAAATCTTGTGTTTTAATTTATTACATGTCTCTTTACACAGGTATACTATTACTAAGTTAGTAATAAATTATTGCTCTAATATTAAGTTTTACTAGTTCTATAAATTAATACTCTTATTTTTAATGATGTTTATTTTTATGTATTATAAAAAATTTTATAATTTTTTTTTTCGACTTAGGTTTATTAAAAACAACTAATTCTTAATTGGATTAGTGTACCCTGGGGAAGTAATAGTAAAGTGATTTTACTTTTGTCTTCCATAAAAGAAATTATTTTATTTGCTATTATTAAAATGAATATGTTGTAACTCATCTGACAACTAACGTGGTAAGTGTAGCATAATTTCAATGCTTAATGGAATCTAAACTACTATCCATCACGTTACACAACAAATATTAAATTGTTATAACTTTATAAATACATTTGATTACGCTAATTCTTATAATAAAGTTGAAAATCGCCAAGTTCTTTAAATATTCCTTACTTTAGATTCACTTATAATATCTTTATTGTTATTTGAGAAACATTACAGATGTATAAATATCATAATTATAATATTAGTTTGTATATATAAATATATTTATATTAGGGTGGTCCTTGGTTATAGAAGAAAATTTTTTTTTTAAGAAATTCAGAGTCACGGGCTCAAAATTTCGTTAGGTTCACTGAAAAAATGAAACTGGTAAAATTTAATTACAATAAGTCAACCCCTTCACGTGCCTCAAAGGGGTTGAAGTTCTTCAAAAATGGAGTAGATTTTCTTTTTTTGAGTGTACACCCTTTTATTTTTTAAGTTTAATATTTTTTTTGCTATTCGCTGTTTAATATTAATATCAAGTCTATCGTCAAATAAAGAAAACACAGCACACTCATCATTTAAATATCATAAATTTTTTTATAGCTACTTCTCCTAGTTTATTATTACTGTAATTTAATAACTTTTTTAATAACATTAAATCATTACAGGAGCTGTTATAATATTCGCAGCTGAAAACCACATTTTAATATAACATTCAACTACAAAACAACACTTATCTTGTAGTGCATTTACTTGTGTTTCTTGTTTATTTTTTATTTAATATAACTAAGAAAATTTGTTAATTTATGAACAAAAAAACAAACATATATGCAAAAAAAATTAAAAAAAAAAACACGTTTTCGTAGTTGTTTTAAATTTTTATTTGGAAAGGATTCATAATTCGAAAAAAAACTCAAATAACCTTTTTTATAGAAGATATCATGGTGATTAATATTACTTCTGTACAATTTCTGCGTACAATTAAAATTTAACACACTGGAAAAGTATAACTGAAAACTATGTAATTTTTTTAAAAAAATTAATTGAAACTGATTTTTCTTATTTTTACGAAAAAATATTATTTTTACAAAAAAATAATAAATTACTTTATTTTTTGTTCACATTGAGTTCTATAAAAATTGTTCTTTATATTTCACAGTAACTGATAGTAATAGTTTTCATAATTTATTAATATTTTATGCAATAGAATTTCTTTATATGAAATTTTGTATAAGTTTGATTATGTTATCATTATTTTAAGCTTTAGTGACTAAATTAAAAATAAAACTAAATATTAAAAAAAAAAAAAAAAATTTTTTTATTAAAAATCATTGTTTTATTGTATATTTTAATGTGATGCCATATANTATAACTCTGAATTTATGAAGTTGAAAAATAAGGACCATCCTAATATATATATACATGTATAGTTTGTAATAGGGTGTAGAAATTGATATATCAATAATACAAATAATAATAAAATCTATATAATATAATTTAAAACAAAAAAATTCTAGTCATTTATTTTAAATAAATAAACTGATAATGTTCATTTAAAATATATCTAAAAATTAAACTGATAGTAACTTAAAAATTTTATTATACCATTAGAAGCATTTCTCCAAATATCAATACTATAACTGTCTATCGACTAAACCATAGCCAGGTTCTTAAACAATTTATATTTACAATAAACCTATTAGGTTTTTATGCACTTTTACTTCTTGAGAGCGTTCTGACAAATTAAATGTAAATAGATCTAGAACTTTATTATGACTTATATATAACTAAAGGATGTATTTAATATAGTCAAGAATTTAAATATTTCACAGTAACTGATAGTAATAGTTTTCATAATTTATTAATATTTTATGCAATAGAATTTCTTTATATGAAATTTTGTATAAGTTTGATTATGTTATCATTATTTTAAGCTTTAGTGACTAAATTAAAAATAAAACTAAATATTAAAAAAAAAAAAAAATTTTTTTTATTAAAAATCATTGTTTTATTGTATATTTTAATGTGATGCCATATATTGGATACACTAGATTTTTGTTCACACATGATAAAATATAAAACATGGTACTTAAGTAGTACTAGAGGATAAGTAATTCATTTTCCGATGCATAAGATTTTATTAGACAGTCCATTAAAAATATAAGATAACCAGGGCTAGGAACTAAACTTATTTCTGTTTTTGACAATTTTTCTTATATCTAATAAGGTTGTCATGTATATTAAACTTTTTTTAATACATGTTCAAAAACCACAGAAACCAAAAATATTATGATACTTTAATTGATGGTTAGAGGGATAATGTGGCTGAGTTGGTAACATAGCAATTCTTGATGAATATTGTATCAGTTTTAAGCTCAATCAGAAGTGGCTTTATTTCCTAAATTAGAAATCAGTTTGTTGATTAGAGTTGTCATGCCTCTCTTCAGCGTCAGACTAATCACCTGTCCCAGATGCTTATATGTATATATTTTTTTTTTGTTAGGAGCCGGTGAATCAGGTAAAAGTACAATTGTGAAGCAAATGAAAATTATTCATGAAACTGGATATTCAAAAGAAGAATGTGAACAATATAGACCAGTTGTGTTTAGCAATACTATTCAAAGTTTAATGGCAATTATAAGAGCTATGGGAATTTTGAGAATTGACTTTTCAGATCCGAGCAAAACAGTTAGTAATTTTACATTTATTAAATAGAATGTATATTGAACAATTTCATTTTTAAGTGAGATTTAGTGGTGTTTACAGTATTATAAAATTAAAAATGGTAACTACTAATTTTAGCACTAGGCCATCATTTAGTTACATTTTAAATTCACTTCTTCTTCTTCCTCGCCTTAATGCCAACTACTTGGGGTTGGCCACCCTTATCTTAAACTTCCACTTGACACAATCTCCCACATTCTCTAATTTAAAATTCACTAAAAACTTAATTAATTAAATAAAACAGAACAAATATATAAAAATTATCACAAAATTAAGGTTTAACTTAAAAAATAAAAAATTAGTTGTTAAAATGGCCACGGGTGATTGATGGCCGGTCTTAGTGTCCCGGAAATTGTGTGAAAAATAAGTTGCATGAAACGGGAACCCACTATTCAAGGAATTGTAGAGACATACCTTACTACTAGGCCACCATGCACTTATGATTCAGATCCTAATACATTTTCATATAGATTGATAACATGATATGCGGCTGAAGAAAACATGATATTGTGTCATTGTACAAAAATTTAAGATGAATAGTAAGATATGGTAAAACTATCTTGATGTTGAAAGAGGGAGTGCAATATAACTAGTATTTATTATATACTAGAATAATTTTGATATATTAAAATATATAAAGATTTAAATGGACTTTTTAAAAAATCTAATCATGTTAATGTCTTAAATAAAATTAACAAAGTGTTGATTTTTATGTGTAAATATAAAAGGGGTCACAGTGTTTTACAACTTTTCTAATAACTATTGATCTACTAAATCTATTGTGTTATTTTTTTTTTTCTAAATAACCACTATTATACTTTAGAACTATAAAATTATCATCATGTTTATATTTTTTTAATTTGAGAAGAATGTAAAACAAATATTAAGAATACCATTTTTTAGTCTAGATTTTAAGAAAAAATTTGATAGAAAAATCATCTTTAAATGTTCTTTAGTTCAATTTTTTACAAATTTGAATATTTTTATGTTTATTTTACGGTTTTAAAGTTGTCCTATCTAAATTAAAAAAGTATAAAGGTAAAGCTTATTTCACATTAGAACAGGTTTGTGAGAATATACTTTACTTTTATATTTTTCTAATTTTGATAAATTTTTAATACTGTAAAGCACATGAAATTAAAATTATCACAAACCTTAAAATACTACAGAAAATGTACTACTTAATATTAATAAGACTTATTTTTAACAATTTTTTTCTTAAAATCTACTTTATAAAATGGCTAATTGTGTTGATAAATTTATAAATAAAATTTTTTGGTAATAAAGTCATTTGTTATAATGAAAAATTGTAATATAATTACAGGACAATGCTCGTCAATTCTTTTCATTAGCAAGTGCAACAGCAGAAGGAGAATTGACTCCAGAACTTGTAAAATTAATGAAAAGGCTTTGGGCAGATAGTGGAGTTCAAGAATGTTTTTTACGTTCAAGAGAGTATCAATTGAATGATTCTGCTGCATATTACTTAAATGCTTTAGATAGAATTTCATTACCTAATTATGTACCAACACAGCAAGATGTTTTAAGAACGAGAGTTAAAACTACTGGAATTATTGAAACAAATTTTAATTTTAAAGGATTAAATTTCAAGTAATTTTTTTATAAATTTTAAATATAGAATTACATTGTTTATTTATATTGTGTTGATTTGTATTATTATTATTTGTAGAACTATGTATTTAAAGGGTGATTAATTAAAGTTAAGACTCTAATTTTCTTAAAAATTATAAAGGATAAAAAACTTTAATTTTAATTTTCTAAATAAAAACAAGAGGGATGATGTAATTGAGTCGGTAACACAATAGTGCTTCATGTGCACAGCCTTTGGTTTGGTTACAGGTAGCTTCATTTGCTGAACGAGAAATTAGTGTGGTATTTGGAGTTACCATCCCTCTCATTGGTATCAGGCTAACTATTCATCAATGTTAAGAAAACTCGGGGGAGGTCATTTATAGGCTTAAAAATCAATAAAAATAAGAACCATTAGTTTTAACTTGTTAATTAGAAAAAAAAAATTATTTTTCTGTAGATTGTTCATTAGTAATAACGTATTAACACTTAAAGTGGGTATGTAGCATAGACAGTACACATATAATAGTACAAACTGTACCCACCCTTTTATCTCTTAGGAGATGAAAAAAAAATTATTATATAATAATGTCATTATATAATAAATAATAAGACACTCATTTTCTATAATATATACTAAATATTATTAATTATTTTAATAGAATGTTTGATGTTGGGGGACAACGTTCAGAAAGGAAGAAGTGGATACACTGTTTTGAAGGTGTTACTGCTATAATTTTTTGTGTTGCACTTTCGGGTAAGAATTAAATTTCTATCATTTGTTGTGTATTAGGTAATAAAGTAAATTTTATTATGACTGTATTTTATAGGTTATGACTTAGTTCTTGCAGAAGATGAAGAAATGAATAGAATGATTGAATCAATGAAATTATTTGATTCAATATGTAATAGTAAATGGTTTGTTGATACATCAATAATACTATTTTTAAACAAGAAGGATCTTTTTGAGGAAAAAATACAAAGAAGTCCCCTAAGTTCATGTTTCCCTGAATATACAGGCAAGTTTTTTCCAGTGTTTTTGGAAATGTTCAAGTTTTAACAATTTTAACTACCTATTTTTAGGTTCTAATAATTATGAAGAAGCAGCAGCTTATATCCAAATGAAATTTGAAAGTTTAAACAAAAGAAAGGATCAAAAAGAGATTTATACTCATTTCACTTGTGCCACAGATACTAATAATATACAATTTGTTTTTGATGCAGTTACTGATGTTATTATTAAAAATAACTTAAAAGATTGTGGACTTTTTTAAAAAAAATTCTGAATAATATCAATTAGAAATATGACTTAGTTTCAATAATTTAATGAACAATCTACTTTTTTCTAACTGATAATGAATTAATAAATGTAAGTGCCAAATAATACAAAAATATACTATTAATTGTCTGTAGCAAATTAAGAAAGTATTTATATACATCAAAATGTATGTTTTGAAGAAGTCATAGATTTACTATATCCATTATTGAAAAATAAAATGTAAAAATCATTTTTTTCTAAATGTTGTGTAAATAAAAAAATTGTTTGACATTTCATAACATTATATTATATTTATTTTTGTACATTACCATGATTATTTTTATTCAATTAAAACTACATGTATTATTTTACAAATTATTTTAGTTTTTCTATTTTAACTTCAAAAATATTATGCATTTTTAAATGTATTTTAATACTTGCCTGTAATATAGAGTTCTTTTAATTTCGTTATAAATTATTAACAAGGTCTTGATAAATTTATTCAATGATAATTAATTTGCAAGTTTATAAATAATACATAGATATAAGTAATGTCTGATATTATTATTTGTTAATATATTTTTTTAGACCAACGGTGTCAAATATTTTTTTGATATTTTAATTTATATAATTTCACCAAAGAGAAGATTGTTAATATTACCTATGCAAGAATTACATTTTCTTTTGTATTTAAATATTATTCATTAACACTTATAAGCCTGACTTAGCCACAGTATTATGTAATAAACTTGTATAATATTTTACATTTATTTAATAAACTTTAAATTCATTAACATTATTTTAAATAATATTTATACATTTAAGATTGTGAGTTTTTCATGACTGATTAAAAAGTATTAATAATATTTTTATAAAATCAAATTAGTAATAAAACACTGACATAATCATTCATTACTAATTTTTGTAATAAATGTTCTTTTATATTTTATTTATAGTTCGAAATTTGGTTAAGCCAAATATGAGTTCTAAAAAATGTATTATTATATTTTACTCAGTAAAACTTTTAATAAAATTATAAAAAATTTTTTTCAAAGTTAATATAAAAAAATGTAATTTAATTTGAGGTGTATATAATTAATTTATTTTATAATTTTCTTGAGTTAGATTTTTAATGTTGACAGCTATTATTTTTAAAAATTTAATATAGTAATTTTTAATTAAAATATTTCATTTTTTATTTTTTATTTTTTGCTCCTTATTACTTTGTTTTATTTTTTTAATTCTAGCACACAATAATTTAATATAAGCTTTAGTTTAAATCCAAAATCAATAAACATTGTAGAATTTTTTACACCTTATTAGATTTTAATAGTTTTTTTTAATGCTAATATAAATAGTTATAATTTCTTTAATTCATTTATCTTAGTGTTAGCTGAAGTATTCAATGATTTATTGTTATTATTATGTTACTCATGTTAATATTTACCCAATAATGATTAATTTTAAATTTTTAAACTCTTTGCATTTGAGATTTGTTCTTCATCTATTATAGGAATCAACAATTAATTTTTGAATAGGCTAATTATTAGTTTCAAATAAATTAGGACTAACAAATGAAATTTTAATCAATATATGTAATATAAAATAAATTTTATATTATATACATTATTATTAGTTATAAGTTGAAAAATAACATATATAAAATATTATTGGCATTTCATTTATTTTCTAATGTGGTATGAGCCACCTATTGCCAACTCCTATATACAGGTAAATTAAAATAACTTTCAATCAAATCATTTTTTGGCCCTTCCCCAAAACGTAGACATCAAAAATTTATACACAAATTTAATTTATTTTTATAGATTTAGTTTTATAATTAAATTTAATATTAATCGAATATAATAATATCTTGTACACTAATGTACCATTTTGTGATATAAATAACAATCGTTAAAAAACATTTGAGGTTATACATATTAGAAAATTAATAAAAAATATGAGATAGGAAAACCTAATTTTAGATTTTTAATCTAATTTTATATCTATATAGATTATTATATATATATATAATCATTGGCGTATTTAGAAATTTATAGTGGGGGGCACAAAAAATGTTTATGGATAAGGTACTGTAAAATGACTTTTTCTTTGCTCATAACTTTTATTAATCATATACTTAGGATTTTTTTCAAAAAATCTGTTATTTGTTTTGAGTCCATTTTTATCAATAAAAATATTTCTTTTTAAATCAGTGTGTATCTCTACGCAATAAACACTTCAAAAATAGGTGATAACATTAACGGGAAAACTGCGAAGGCGTCAATTTTTGCTCCACAAGACAACTATATCGACTAACATTTTACCCGAGTAGCAATTCGAGTTCATACTGGGTTCATTTAATATAGTAACAACGGTGCTGAACTCAGTTCAAAACCCGTTCACAGCACGGTTCAAAATGAGATTTGAATACGGATTTTAACATGGGGTGAACCGAGTTCTACAAAAGTTCAGAAAGAGTTAAAAGACCGTCCCTCGGTTCAATTATAAAACCCTCGATAACAGTTCAATAATCGTTCATTAGTTCAATAAAAGCAAGCTCTACGACGATTCATTAAGAGTTCATTAGCAGTTACGGTATTTTAAATTAAATGTATAGGTTTTGTATATATTCAAACATTTTATAATTTTAAAATAATAAATTGTAATACTATATACACAATGTATAAAATAAAATAAAATATATTATATGTAAATATAAAATAAAATAGTTAACCTTCGAATTTTAGGTTTATTTTATATTAAATGATAATTAGTAAACAATCCATTCATACAATTTGATAATAATTAATATAAATTAATTACAATAATTAATTTTAAATAAAAATAATGATGTTAGCAATGTCAGCAATTTATTTACTGTAACTCAGTTTGATTTATTGTTGTACAATATATATCAAAAAAATCCAATAAAAATATTTTATCATAATAAATTAATCACTAAGGTGTTATAGAGTTTAGACAAGAAATATATAGTTAATATTAGTACAGTATTAGTAAATTGTGAAATTGCAATAGTTGATATAACAAAAAATATTACTGTGGTTATAAAAACAATTAGTAATTTTAATTTAATTTCCANAGTTATAAAAACAATTAGTAATTTAAATTTAATTTCCATGAAATTGAATAAAAGAAAATCATTGCCATAAGTACAACAAAAGAAGTAAAACATATAAGTAGTATTCAATAAGATGGCATAAGATTACCATGTTTTTTTTTTTACTGTTTTTATTTTGTTTCCTAAATGCTATATTTTGTTTTCACTGTTAAAAAAAAAACTAAGTAAATAAATTTTAAAAATCATTTACAAAAAAATGAAATGTTGATTGAATAATAATAAAAAAAAAAAAGGATTTTATTGCTGTGATGCTTTATTACCAGAATGCTTTAAAATATTAGCTATTATTTTGTTAAATGTTCTTTCGTGTTCAGGTATTATGATTTAGCCAGACATAGCATCTAAAAAATAAAAAATAAACAAACATTAGTACATATAATAACTAGTAAATATATTTGTATAGAACATACAAGGATTCAAAAATTAAGGATAAGGGTTCCCATTGTTCGTAACAATTGGCTTGTTTTTCTTTATTTATTGAACATGTAGTATATTTATAAAACAGATGGACGGAGCACAGGCAAAACATGTTGTATAGAAGGGACTATTTCATAGAAGAGTGTGGGGATGTCATATCCCCCAAAGTTTATTAAAATCATAAGACGAAATTTTTAAAATAAATGGTAGAATTTTGTATCCATGAAAGTACTTTGTCGGCAATATTCACTTCACACCCCCATAAAATTTACTACTAGGATCACTCCTGTATACAGGTTGTAGCATCATCTTCATTTCTTTTTATACAATGATTTTTTAACTGCTATTTAGAAAAGAATAAAAATACTAATTATACTATGATATAACCAGTATTTTTTCTCTGTAATAAAAAGAAGTAAGTCTGTTTGGGATTTACACCAACAATCTTTATATTGTTTGAAACCTTATGGCTTCTTCAATGACAGCATTTTAACCAACATAGCGTGATCTGTACACACGACACCCCAAAATCATTCAAGTTTTTCTATGAAAAATGTAGTATAAATTATAAAGTTATTTTTTCTTTGTAGTTTCAAAATTAGTCTTCCAGACTTAGTTTGATTTACTAAGGCGCTACCAATATATTAACATATTCAATTTGCATTTTTATTACAGTTTAATGTTCATACCACGAATTACCTAAAAAATGTGAAGCTTATTAAAAGCTTGTTTGGTGTTGTCACAAAAACTAAAATTTGCGGCCATTTCTCTTGTCATACAAAAATCAAATGCTGTTCTCGTATATGCACTGAAACTTTTAATGGTACCCACTTTAAGCAACAAAACATTTTTCTGGAAAGAAAAAAAAACAATAACTCATCAATTATAATAAATTAAATTATATATATATATATATATTCATAAAAATAATAATATTATTATTATTATTTTTATGAATATACAATGTTACAATTATAGATCAATCATTATTAAAATAGTTGGTATCTTACCAGTATTAATATAGGCTCTAGTAATTGTATCCCAAATGATATAAATAAGAAGGGAAGATAAGAATACTTCAATAGAACAACCTTTCAAGTTAAATAAAACATGCTCCCAAAGAATAATTTTATTTAAAATAATATACCTATAAAAAATTAATAAATTATATAAAAATAATTAACAACTATGCTTTGGGTATAAAAAATTTTATAATTTACTATTATATAATAGTAAATATATTATATTTATTATTTTTTATTATTTTAAATAAAAATATTTTAATACAATAGAGTATAAAGTTTTAAAGTTATTTCATAAATGTCAATAGATATTTATTCAGATTTCTGGAGAAGAAAGAATATAGGGAGTTCAAATATTTTTGTGTAAATGATAAATTATTATTAGTTATTGCACTTCCGGTTAATATGAACTCAATGTTCAAAAATGTTTATTGAGTTATATCAATTTACAATTAAGCGCCAACACATAAAGTTCAGTTAATAAACTATACAGAAATTAACCTTTTAGTGTTACAGTATTCAAATGTTTGATCAAGTACATGGCTATGCTTTGTAAAATATTTATTATACTTATAAAAAAGACATATTTTTTAAATATTGGAAATTAAAAAAGCATGATATCCATCAACATTTATTTATTGTAACTATTTGATATAGTGAAGTAAAATTAACATGATATTTCATAAGAAGTATTTTATTTTGGTTATTATTTAAGTTATAAAATAATTGTGTTTTGGATATTGGGTATTTTAGACAACTTAGGTATATAGATTTCTGTTTTGGGAAACTACTGTGAATAGTTTTATTTATATCTTAAAATTATTTAGGCTACATGTAAGCCTGTTCCTCATAGATTAAAATGTGCCTTTTATAGGTTGATTTGTATAAAAATCTTGTTGATTTAATGGTATAAAGGTTACAAATAATTACAAAAATGAGTCTGATGAAAATCTTGTTTAATGTAAAACCCTGTTAATTGTTAAACGGTGAAAACCTTTATACTTTTCATTTATTTAAAATTTGAATTATTGAAATATAATTTTCATTCAAATAGATGCAATTCTTTTTAACTTAAAATGTTTGATAAATTTAAATTATTGAGTAGTACAATAGAGGGATTTTCATTAAAAATCAACAGTTTTTTAAGAGATGGTATTTCAATGTATACAATTTTGAGAAATATATAAAATGCACCATTTTAAATATTAAAATACAGAAGTAATTTGTATCACATGTATCAATAAATAAGAAGATCTAAAATAAGCTAGAGCTGACCCCAAATAGTTGGGATAAAGGCTTAGGATATGATGATAACGACAATGATATATGATTAAAAACATTTTAAGCTCATGGAAAATCTTGAGGTATCTGTTAATAACTTCATAACAACATAACTAACGATAATACTTTATTAAAATAAATAATTTTGCATTATAATTATAATTAATCATAATACAAAATGTGAAAATTTAATATATAATTTACCACTTGTATCTATTACAATTACAATAAATGTAGTTACTAAAATGTATGATTATCTTTTAAAAAAATAATATATGCTATTATTAAAATTAATTAAAATAACTATTTATTATTTTAGTCCTAAATTTAAATTAAATGTACTTACATTTTATTGAACTTTTCAGTTAAATACATATGTGAGAGTGAACAGGGATAAAGAGCAGTCTTGACAAGTTATCTAGTCACTGTGAAAATGGCGAATGTCTCAAAACATAATTTGTAAAGAGAGTAAAACGATCGTTGATAATTTAAAAGTAAATAACATAAAATAAGTAAAAATTAAATAACAAATAAAAATCGCGCGAACTAAAGCTGTTGGTCAACGGTTACTGACACGTCTGGTTATTCCGCCAAAAGTTCGTATGTTAAATTTGCGCTATAGTCTCAATGAAAATAATTTATAACTATTATTTTAAAGTTTTTTTTATTAATGTACTAATCAAGGGATAATATGTTTAATAACAATATAAGTGAATAAAACTATTTGAATGGCTATAACCGTTACAACGATTCTTTCATTATAATGAAAGAACTTTGATGAATCCGTACAATTATTTTGAACATTGAACGGTCCCAGCACTTACTAAAAATTGTTCGGTTATTTATTGAACGCTGAACTATCCTGGAACTTATAAAAAATTACACGGTTCATTATTGAACATAGAACTCTCCCAGCACTCGTGGGTCGCTTGAACCGACCGTGAACCAAAATAATGCTACTCGGGTATAAACCCATGTTATTATCGATCCCCACTGGTGGTGGGATAACGATGTTCAAACAATCATAGAAAGTGAGAAAAAGCAATTCAAAGTATGGCAGAAGAGCAAAAGGGGAGAAGATTGGATGGAGTATAAACGCTTGTACAAAGAAACCTTGTGTGCAGTAAGTAAGGCGAAGTTTAAGAGGATGAATTGTATGATAGGCTAGGAACAAAGGAAGGCGAGAAAGAAATCTATTGACTTGCAAAAGTAAGAGAGAAAAGGTCTAAAGATTATCATTATATAAGGTACTCTTGAGTGATGATGATGTGAAAAAAAGGTGGAAAGAGTATTTTGAAAAATTACTGAATGAGGAGTACCCAAAAGAGACATTAAAGGATATCTCGTGGAATGAAGGACTGGTAGATTTAATTAGTGAGAAAGAGGTATGGGAGGCTGTGGCATTAATGAAAAAGAATAAAGCAGTAGGACCAGATGAAGTGCCAATAGAAGTATGGAAAATATTAGGCGGTGTTGGCATAAGGTGGTTGAAGGAACTTCTAAATAAAATCATATTAGTAGGGAAAATTCCAAACGAATGAAGGAATAGTATTGTGGTGCCGATATTTGAAGGTAAAGGAGTCATACAGGAGTGTGGGAATTATAGAGGCATAAAGATTATGAGTCATACTTGATGCCACATCAATGAAAAAGATTAAAGCGTCTTTTAGGTGATAAAAGATTTCCAATGACGTTGAAAGGTAAATTCTACAAGACTGCAGTGAGCCCATGATGTATGGTTTAGAGTGTTAAGCGGTTGATAAGAAAGTAGAGCAGAGATGAGAATGCTTAGATGGATGAATGGAGTGACTAGAGAAGATAGGATAAGGAACGAGCACATAAGAGGCAGTATAGGTATAGCGTCAATCGTGGATAAGGTGAGAGAAAATAGACTAAGATGGTTTGGTCGTGTTATGAGGAGAGAGGAATTAGAAGCTGTTATAGAACAGTTATATAAATGAATGTTGAAGGAAGAAGAGGTAGAGGAAGACCAAAAAAGAGATGGAGGGATGCTATTGAATGCGATTTGAGGACAGCTGATGTGAGCGTAGATGATGTGCGAGATCATGTCAAGTGGAAGTTTAAGAAACGATGACCGACCCCCAAGTAGTTGGGATTAAGGCGAGGAAGAAGATGTTATTATCGATTGGTTATCTTAGTTGATAACGGGTGTAACGAACCCGCGGACCCCAGTCAATGGCGTAGGGGAAGTGGTGATCCCATCGCCTAGTGCATACGTATCGATGCACTGCAGTAGCTCTACCATAACCTTAGGTTGGGGGCTGAACGCAGAGCTAACAACGCTGCCTCGATAATAAATATATTGTTATCATACCATCATTAAATAAATTTAAAACTATGTTAAAAATATGATTAATTTAGAAACTAAAAAATATTAAAATCAAAAGCCACAAAAAAATACTGAAAATTCAAGGATACGTATTTCGGAATACGTATCGGAATAACACCACCGTGTTATTTATTTAATTATTTATCACAAACACATACTGACACCCCGACTAGAAAAAAATCCCTTATAAATCCCTAGTTACTTTATCACCTAGTGACGTAATCACTAAGTAATATTATCACATTTTGCCAGTTTACACAAGTTTATTAATGAATTTTTCAGTGGGCAAATTAATTAAATTGTTTTTATTTTTAAACATTTCTATTGCCTCCCTAATATTAAGTTCTTTATAATTATTTACGTTTTTAAATAGTTTTATGGTTTTAATGGAGCGATTATGTGTCAATAAATGTTCAACCACATTTTACAATATGAAAGTTGTAATAAATGTCATGTAGGACAAACTGTTTGGTCGCCGATCAAATGCAGCATATATATAAATTTTCGCGCATGTGTGTACGGCGATCGAGTCTGGCGAAAATAAGATGAGCAAATAAATATTAAAAGAATTATTTTATAAAATAATTATTCCTTAGTTGTGTTATAATATATAACAAGAGTTGTAAACCTATTTAAGAAATTTAAATAAGCCCCTACAAAATCGCTAATTTTCAACATTTTTTTAATTTTTAGATTCGATGCGAAGCTGAAAAGGTATTAATTTTACCATGATGTGTTTATTTATTTTTTTTTATGTCTGTTACCACTTTTTCTCAGATCTCAATGGACCGATTTCTTTCAACAATACGTTAAAAGATCATAAATCGTATCTAGTGTTCCGGAAATACTGCGTCCTTTAAACATATATCAAATCAAAGGTTATGTTATATACCATAAAATGAAAAAAAAAAAATTTGTCCCGACAACAGTTATGCTAATATGCTAGTTTTGTGTTAAAATCCTGGGTTTTATATTTTATTTTAAAGTATCTTATAAGGGCAATATACTGACTTTCATGAATAATATAAAATTGAATTGACATAGAATAAAATTCATGAGACATAAGAAATTAAACTTATTTAATTTTTTTTAGCTTCGATGCGAAGCTGAGAAGGTATTAGTTTTTTTATGATGTGATTTTTTTGTGTCTGTTAACACTTTTTCTCAGCTCTCATTGAACCAATTTCTTTCAACGATATGTCAAAAGATCACATATTGTATCTAGTCGAAGACATTACCCTCAAAAATTGAAAATATTTCCCTCCTTCCCCGAAAATGGGTGAAACCTCCAAAAAAATTACAAATTTAAAAATCGCTAATTTTCGAATTTTTTTTAATTTTTTTTACTTAAAACTACCATAACTTTTTCAAGAATGAACAAATCAATAAAATTTTTTTTTTATAGATACTTGATGTCTTTACCTATCATTTGCTATATTTTTTTTATAAATTTAACCCTTTATCAGCCCACATAAGGGGATTTAAAATGACAACTTTTTCACAAAAATTAACTTTTTCCACTTAACTTTTGAAAGTGTTCCGAAAATACTGACACTTTTATATATATCTTAAATTAAAGCTAATGTAATATACTTTATTATGGAAAAAAAAAATTTTGGACTTTATTTTGTCTTCATAGTGAAAATGGCTACCGTATGCTATTTTTGTGTTATAATTCTCAATTTTATATTTTTAACTTTAAAATGTTATAACTTTTTGAAAAATGTATGGATCAATACAATTTTTTTATAAAAAATAATATTTATATACCTCTTTAATTCGACATACTTTTTTTTTAAATCGAACCATTTCCCTTAATACAGGGGAGGTTCAAAACATAAAAATGCATATAGACAGTAGAACTTTTTCAACTTAATTTTTGAAATTGTTCCGAAAATATTGACATTTTTATATATATCTTAAATTAAAGCTCATGTAATATACTTTAATATTAAAAAAAAAATTTTGGACTTTATTTTGTCTTCATGGTGAAAATAGCTACCGTATTCAAAAATATGATATTTTTGTGTTAAAATTCTTGGTTTTGTATTTTATTTTATTATAAGGGGATTACACTAATTTTCATAAATATTATATCAATCTAATTGACATATTTCAATATTTTTGTTTCTTTGAAGTTGAGAAAAATAACTTTAAAATTTGAACTAGCTAAATTTCCATTTTTATTAAGTGACGAATGCGATAAACGTACGGTTTCTGAAACGGTAATACTTGAGTCTTTCACGCCTGTGGCACTGAATTTTTTTCTTAATTCAGTTTGATTTAGAAAAAAATTTAATTTTTATCTCATTTCGACTTAATAATTTAATGATTTAGTAATCAATAATAAATATCAAGGATTACTGTAGTTTCCTCTCGTGAGAAGAAATTCATATTAATATTATTTTACTATATGGTTTTTTTTTGTAGCTATCATTTATTTTCTCAGCTCTCACTTGACCTACTTTTTTGACAATTTTTTTTTTTAAATTAAACACTATCTACAGATTTGCATCGAAGCGTTTTTTATGATAGTGATTTTAATCACTGTCAGATATCATCTATACTGGATCCAACTATGCCATGACCCCACTGTGCTGGAGTTTTTTTTTTTTTAAATCGAAAAAGTAACTTTTAAATTTGACTTAACTTTAATAGCTAATTTTATCATGCAACAAAAGCAACGAACAGGTGTGAATCTGTAACACTTGTATCTTTCACGTTTAGGACACGAGGTTCGAATCCGCCTGTGGCTATATTAACATTTTGCATTTTTTGAGTTATAAAACAATTTTGAAATCATTTGATTTTTATCTCATTTAGATTCAGTAACTTCAATAAATATCAAAGATCGCATTACTATAGTCTCCCCTCGTGAGAAGAAATTTCTTATTCGTGTTAATATTATTTTACTATGTGGTTTTTTTTGTGGCTACGATTTATTTTGCCAACCATCACTTGACTTACTTTTATCAACGATACATCAAATGATTACAATTCGTCTTTAGTTGAAGATTTTACCCTTAAAAATTAAAAAATAACAAGTAGCTTAACTAGCTTTATCCATACAAATAATTAAAATCATTAATTTCTAATATTTTTATAGTATATTGTCGAATTAGATTTGATATTATATAATTTTACTTTAAAATTTATTAATTTTTTTACTCTATTTGTGTGTACTACTACCAGTCTATAACATTTCAAATTTTTAACATGTTGCTATATAAATCATAAATTTAAAAAAAAAAATTTTAGATTTTAGTTTCATCTGAATTTAACAATGGATAAAATAAAAAATTTAATGTAAATAGTCATTATAAAATTTCCTGGTTGCATATTAATCTTAAGAATACCATTTTTTCTATTTAATGATGTCAATTTCAAACTTGAAAATTGAGCTTAAAAAGTTATGGTTATATATTCATTTTTTTTTTTATTTTAAACTTTCACTTTAAAAGACAAAAAAAAATAGGTTAAAAATTATTACTTTTAACATATTAAAAATCAATAATAATTTGAAAACAATTAATTATAAAAATTATATAATATATAAGTAAAAGAATTACAAATATAATTATAATCTAAGTATAATAATAATATAATCTGGATATAATTAAGGAAATAGATGTTAATGTTGCTTTTGTAATTATCCACCAATTTCTTAGAATTAAACACTATCTACACATTTGCATCGAAGCATTTCTTATGATAGTGATTTTAATCACTGTCAGATTAAATGTATACTGGACCCAACTATGCCACGTCCCCACTGTGCCACGATCCCACTTTGCAGGGTTTTTTTATAACAAATATGTGCAATTTTATTAGTGATTAAATCCTAAGTGTGTATTATTAAAAAATAATGACTAATATAAACATAAAATTGTTAATATTTCTACAATTAAAATTGGTTGTTCTATGTCCAATTTGATATTATAGATAAGTGTCTTCGGGAAGAGTTAAAATAATATCTTATTATTCGTTCGGATGCTGAACCTATAAACTGAGAGCCCTTGAGGTCTATCCAATAATTTTGGATGTAGTGCAATAGGACCTCAAAATTAAAAAAGAAATTTCTTCCATGTGTTCCTCATAATTTTTGGGGATGACTGGATTTTTTTTACTTAAAATTGCCATAACTTTTTTAAAAACTTTTTTACATAAAATTAACTTTTTCAACTCAACTTTTGAATATGTTCCGGAAATACTGACACTTTTATATATACCTTAAATTAAAGCTAATGTAATATGCTTTAATTTGAAAAAAAATTGACCTCTGGACTTGTGTTCATAGTAAAAATGACTACCGTATTCAAAAATATGCTATTTTTGTGTTAAAATTGTGGGTTTTGTATTTTATTTTATTTTAAAATACCTGACAAGGGAAATAAATTGATTTTCATAAATATTATATAAATCAAATTGATATAGCATAAAAAGTTAAATTATTTAAATTTGTTTGCTTTTTTTAAGTAGAGAAAAATAACTATGAAATACAAACTAGCTTAAATTGCCATTTTTTTCAGTCGACGGAAGCGACGTACAGTTGCCGAGTCGGCAACACTTATGTTGTACGCGCTTGGGGTACAAGGTTCCATCCCGCATATGACAAGGAAATATTTTGCATTATTTTCTTAATTCTTTTTAGAATAAATTAGAATAAATTTTCAATAAACTTTAAAGTACAAAAAAAAATAGATTAAAAATGAAAATTTGGACTGATTATTTTTAACATATTAAAAATCAACATCAGTAATAATTTGAAAACAAATTTTTTTTTCTTTTAATTATTATTTTATATGTAATTAGTAATAATAAAAAAAATTAGAAGTGATAGAAAAAGTCTAATTGCAGATTTGAAAACAACGTGAAAAGTTGATTTAGGAAAGTATATTCTTGCTTCTGATGAAAATTCCTTGTAGTTCAGTGCATTTATTTATAGTAACAAACAGATTTTATTAAAAAGTATTGCATCAAGCCCTTTAAATTTTTATACACGTAAAAGTAAAGCAAAATGTAAATTCTTTATTATTTTTATAATTTCTCCGTATAAATTACAATATTATATTATTGAATATCAATTTCATACTAAATTTAATTACTGTAATTATTATGTATTCATATATTATAATTATAAATCGTGATAAAATTAAGGGAAGAAGAGTTATGGTTGTTTTTGAAATAATCTACCAATCTTTTAAAATTAAACACTATCTACAGAATTGCATCGAAGCGTTTCTTATGATGTCAGATATCATCTATATTTGTCCCAACTATTTCACGTCCATACTATGCCGCGACCCCACTGTGTACTGTTTTTTTTTTTTTTATTATACTTAAAAAAAAATTGATTTTTTTATCTACATAAAAATAAGAAAATTTTACATACATCATACATTTTATTATTTTTAAAATTTATTTGTGTTCTTATACGTTTTAAGTTAAATATAAATCGAAAAAAATTCGTGTTTTTGTAGGCTGATTTCAGCTTAGCTCGATTGTAAAATAAAATAAAGTAAAAATTTTTCCAAATTCAAAAAAATGATTATCATTAATTATTGGTGTATGTATATACACATGTTTAAATGATTATGTACGGTTAATAGAACCAAAGGACGTCCATTTAATCTATGTGCAAGACCTTAGCTTTAAATGATTTTAAATTTGATAAAATGTATCAAATCTTATTATAGTGTATTTTTTTTTTTTTGTTATCTTTTGTTTCTATAGAAACTGTATCGCTGTTTACCTTTAAAAAAATCAATTTCTTAAGTTTTTCTAATTTTTGAAAAAGTTAGAAAAATTTTGACCAGGAAACAAAAAAATTATTCCTCACCTACTACAGTATAATTTTGAATGGTTACAGCAAAATTAGGTTTTGAACTATATAATATTTCATTAATCAAATTGACAACCGTTTGTGTATCAAAATCATCTTCAGACTTGATAATATTGACGTTTTTAATCAATTAACCATTTCATATGTTAAGTTATCAAGTAATTACATAGTACTTTATTATTAATAATAAGGCTGGGAAAATGAATGTTTTTTTTTAAATCCATAGACTAAGTTAATTTAAAACCCCAGCACGGTAATGTCTCTTCCTGTTCTTAGGTTTTCATTGTGTTTTCTCAAAAAGTGTACCAAAATATAGCTTATTATCTCTAGTAAAATCTATTCAAATTTCATTAAGACTAGTGTTTTTACAAAATTTTAAAGTAGTTATTAAATTTAGAAAATAATTTGGAATACAAAAAACGTTTACAGTAGCTTAATTTTGAGACTTTTTCCCAAATTTTAAAATTAAATTTTTTTTTCCTTATTAGATTATAATTGGGTTCTTTTGACGTATTGATCATTAAAATCGGTATAGAGAGATCTGAACATTTTAATGGACTGACATAAAAAAAAACATTATGTAATCTAATACTTTCCAGCTTCGCATCTAAACAAAAAGTTAACTAGTTAATAATTTATAATAATCCATAATTTTTTTTTAATAAATAAAATTAAAAGATAAGTTGACAAAATATTTTGCTAAACACGATATAATGCCTTTTTTTGAATCTGTCAATCCAACCTGCACTGCATTTGAAATTGTCTCCAGTCATCTTTGCAAATTCTTCATTCTTAATTTGTAGCATGGGCCTACTTACTGGAATATTACTACATCTTTTTTGTTGAAACCATTGAAACAACATTTTGTCAATATCCGGTTTTGATGGTAACCGCATTCTCTTTTTTTGTTCATTAGTTTTACAATCATTTTTAATTTTCTCACGATTTTTCCAAATATTAGAAAATGTTTGCTTTTTCAAGCCCATAAGAACACATATTTGGGCTTGGTATAAACCCTGCTCTATATCACCAATTATTTTCAGTTTTTCCTTTAGAGTAAAGCACGTTTCAACATGTTTAAGCAATAAAAGTGAAGTAACTGACGAGAATATTCAATAGATAGTGGGTAATTAATTCGGGGATTCCCAGAAAAAACTCGTTTATAATGGATTAAGAGCACAAATGTTCATCTATCATATCCGAGGATCCATCTTAAGAAGGTCCATAATATCCGAGGGTTTTTCCTATAATTTTACATGTAAATTTGCCAGGACCCATGAAATGTGTCCATTATACCCGAGTGTCCATCATAAGCGAGTCTATCTAAAGCGGATTCCACAGTATATAACAATTTCAATATACTATGATCAAAAATAAATAAACTATTGATTTCTGAACATTTTGTTCTAGGTCTTGTACCCCATCATCTTATGATCGATTATCATATACCTAAAAAATTGTTCCATCAATATTACCAACTGCTCTTTAAAAAAAAATATTAATAAAAGATAATCGTCGATTTAAAAAAAATATTATCTATTGAAATCTATATAATAAAAATTGATATTTTATACTTGAGATTATGTGATATTATTAATATAGGAACATCAATTTTTTTTTTTTTTTTTTGTCTGTTACCACTTTTTCTCAGCTCTCACCGAACCGATTTCTTTCAATGATACGTCAAAAGATCACAAATTGTATCTAATTGAAAACATTACCCTCAAAAATTGAAAAAATTTCCCTCGTTCCCCGTAAATGGGGGAAACCTCCAAAAAAATTACAAATTTAAAAATCGCTAATTTTCGAAATTTTTTCAATTTTTTTTACTTAAAACTACCATAACTTTTTCAAGAATGAACAAATCAATATAATTTTTTTTTTATAGATACTTGATGTCTTTACCTATCATTTGCTATATTTTTTTTTATAAATTTAACCCTTTATCAGCCCACATAAGGGGATTTAAAATGACAACTTTTTCACAAAAAATTAACTTTTGAAAGTTTTCCGAAAATACTGACACTTTTATATATATCTTAAATTAAAGCTAATGTAATATACTTTATCATGGAAAAAAAAATGTCGGACTTTATTTTATCTTCACGGTGAAAATGGCTACCAAATGCTATTACTGTGTGAAAATCTCGATTTTATTTTTTAACTTATTGAAAAGTGTATGGATCAACATAATTTTTTTATGAGAAATAATATTTTTTAATAATCCCTTTTTCATTCGACATGCTTTATCTTAATCAGGATATTAATAAGGAACTAGCAGATCATGTAGATTTTGGAATAATCCACCAATTTTTTAAAATTAAACACTATTTAAAGATTTGCATCGAAGTGTTTTTTTTTTATAGAGATTTTAATCAGTGTCAGATATCATTATACTTGATCCAACTATGCCACGTTACCACTGTGCCGGGTTTTTTAAATCTAGAAACTAGGTGATACAAATAATTTGCTTAATGAATCTATTTTGTCACCTAGTTGATTGCATTTTTGATATTTTCTTACCAACTGGATGACACATAAAATAAATGATCAGTTTAACACCATTCTATTTCTGGTACTTAGCATGCTACAGAGGGTAGTGGCCCTCTTTCACATGTTAAGGATTAAATGATAGTTCTAAGCTAAGTCAATAATGTATGGGTATTAAAGACGACTTGAACTAGAGACCAGACACCACCAAAGAAAAAATCTCGTTAGCAGCCTGCAGATCGAACCAGGGTCTCCCTGCGCCAAAATATACGTTTCTACGCACTTGGTCCCTAACTGGGCGACACATAAATTATCAAAAAATACTTTTACTATACTATAATTGGTTATTAATGTTAAAAAAGTAATATGTTTTCACTAGGTCTAACATTAGACCTAAAAAATAGATTACATAACAATGGCTTCGAAGAATGATAATGCAAATCCGTTATCAGTTAATCAGTTTAATTTTGAGAAAGCGAGATACTATATATCTTTAATGCCTGTTCCGAATTTCGCTGAAGACACTTTCAAAGTCGATCTAAAAAATCAGGTTTTAATACAAATTATAATTTGCTAAATATGAAATATGTTTTAAATATAATTCGTTTCAAAAATAGATACTTACAATTAAAAAAAAAACAAAGCTGACTCACAAATCTAAGATGAATATCAAAATAAGAGAATTCAAACCTAATGGATTGTTTAACCATACAACTGGTCATATTAAAATATACGATTGCGTCTGTAAAGGAATCATTAACAGGTGCATCTTCTTAAATTTTAAAGGTATTGGTTCTTAGTATATCTGATTTTTAGTGGGGATGTAATAGTTTTAGTTAGATTCCTAGCCAAAAGCGACATTTAGGGATGGGTTGTCAATGAGTACCCAACCAGAAAAGAAAATTGGCAAAATTTTATTATAATTTTACAATATATTTGTTTGTTTATAGAACAAGGTTTGGAGGTAATCCATTATTACTTCATAAATAGAATTACTTTTTGTCACCCTAATTTGTACGTATATACAGACGTGCCGAAACTATTTTTTATAAAGGGACAAAAATTTAATAACTACTAATCGGTTCCCTTGTTTGTTTCAAAACTAAAAATGTGAGTAAAGCAATTTTTGTTTTTGGTGATTTTTAGTAGTTTATAAACTTTACCCTTGATAATGCATACTATATATTCATATTTTATTAATAATTATTAATAATATTCAAGCCAATTTAATTTAAGAAATTATTTAGTTCAATTAATAATTCAAAATCAAAATTTTAATATTTTAAATATATTTTTAAAATTAAATAATATTGGCCACAAGTAATTAATTCTTAATATAGGATAAGTTTTACTAAATTAAAAATTTTAATTTTAATTCTAAATTATAGAAGTGTGTAAATGAATCATTGAATAGAAATAAATTTAATATTTGGAAAAAACTTAAATGAAAAATTACTTTGGTCGATAAAAATTATTAGGTCATAATTAATACTAAAATAAATAATTTTTAAAATCATAGATAATGTTAATGTTTTAAATGAAATTATTAAACAAAATTTTTTAACCCAGATCTATCAATAATTACTTTTTTTTGCTATAATTTTTAGTTCCCAATCACAGAGTCTGGCCTTATACCCAACGCCCCTCTTACATATCAAATGAAATAATCCATTGTGACCTCTAATTCCTTATCATAAAATAAATATAGTTAAAAAAAACTAAAAAACACGCTTTTAAAGCACATCAAACTAAAAAGTTAAAAATCATTTTTAAAATAAACTTAAAATAATTATGAACCAAAAATACTAGTATTATTATGATAAATGTGTCGGGCGCTCAATATACGAAAAATATGGCACAAAGCACCCATGCTTTTATCACAATAATACTAGTATTTTTTGTTCATAATTATTTTAAGCTTATATTAAAAATGATTTTTAACTTTTTAGTTCGATGTGCTTTAAAAGCGTGTTTTTTTAAACTATATTTATTTTTTACTTTTTAGTTTCATGACATAACAGTAATTACTATCAATATCTTGGTTGTAACGGGAAATCAGAGTTCGATTCCGGAGAGGGAGTCAGAGAAACGGCTACCACATCCAAGGAAAGCAGCAGGCGCGCAAATTACCCACTCACGGAACGTGGGGTAGTGACGAAAAATGACGATACGGAAATCATCCCTCGTAACCGGAATGAATACTTTATATCTCTTAATGAGAATAAAGCATGTTAATATATAAATTTTAATAGTAATTATAATATATATATACAGGGTAATTTTTTTATCATAACCCACTCAATTACTTACAGAATAAATATAAATTAAACATTTTTTTTTTGGTTATCTTTAGTTACACATTATACTTGAATAATTAACTATGTAATACTTTTTAAGTTCATCCCTTATGTTTGGTAAGGGTATCAACTTTGTTTTTTTTAAATGGGAACACATATTTTGAATTTAATAAAATGTTTGAGTTTTTAATTTAATAGTAAATGGCATTTGAATTTTTAATATAACTTTATTCGTTTATTAGATATAAACATTTAGGTACACGGCATTGTTATTATCAATGGTAGTAAGGCACATTGTTGTGAGTTCATAAATACACTAACTGATAATATAAAAAATATATCTATTGATAGTCATAATTGATAATAAACAATCCGGGACTGTTACAGCGATGTCATAAAAAACCAATTAGCTACCTGTATTTGTAATCCCTTGTGTATTATACCTGTATATTAACTCAAAAATTTGAAACATTAAATGTTTATATCTAATAAACGAATAAAGTTATATTAAAAATTCAAATGCCATTTTCTATTAAATTAAAAACTTAAACATTTTATTAAATTCAAAATATTTGTTCCCACTTAAAAAAATAAAGTTGTCACACTTACAAGGCATAAGGAATGATCATAAAAAGTTTTAAATAGTTAATAATTCAAGAATAATGTGTAATTAAAGATAACCAAAAAAAAAAATGTTTGAATATATTTATTCTGTAAGTAATTGAGTGGGCTATGATAAAAAAATCATCCTGTATACAAGTAAAGTGATTTAACTTCGTAAACGTATCATGCACTAGATATAGCCGTGTTTTGTGGGCGGGCGGGTCGGACTAACGTTATACTTGAGGTATAAACGGCGGTAGGAATATATACGTAAGCCGTATGGCACGCGGATGGTATTGGACAGTTAAAATAAAAATTTGTTTATATATATAATATATATATAAACAAATTTATTTAATTATATATTTAATTTAAACAAATTAATTATATATATATAATATTAATGACACGCACGCGTGTACGGGTACGATAGCCAAAAATAATTTATTCAGGAATAGTGTTGCCGTCGTGTGATAAGCTGTAATAAACAAAAAAAAGAAAAAGATGGCTTAAGTTAAGGGGGGTAAAGATGGTATTAATGAAATCGTATCTTGGGATCTAACTATATTTATTTATTAAATAATAAAATATCCCTACCTCATTTATTCCTATTTTTGTTTATTACGTGATTTTTTATAAGTAAGACATGCAAATAAATATTCGCACTTACCTTTATTTCCTTTAGTAATTGATTGAGTTGGTTTTATGGTGATTTCTTCTTTCAGTGTTAACTGTCGTTTATACTGTTTGCGTTTATTTCGATAAATTAGTATCTCTGTGTATATAAGACTTAGAAAAAGGATTCTCTATAATGGGACCTGCGTCTATTATAATTTGTTACCCCTGTTTTTATTTATTTTCTTTAAATTCCTATTATATTATACTATGTTTTTACTAATAATATTTGCGATGAATTCCCTACAGTCGATATCGATATTCTTAAAATTTACTCTGAACTAGTCAAAATATAATTATAAGAATATGTCTATCTATATTCAAAATATAATTAACAAGACTGTGGTACCCAGCGTTTCTCAGCGTAAAAGCCTTGGCTGGCGCGGACACAGTTACCTCGCTAATATATTTTAAATATTATTTCAATACATCTTCTACTATCCTTTACGTCAACTGCCTACACGTTACCGAAAGGTAATTGGCATAGTCCTTTATGGCTGGCGGGTACACACGCAGAGAATATTTCCAAGATGTAGTTTCCTATCTTACGGACTATATATTTTATGATGAACTCTACCCGGACTACTAGCTCTAGAACTGGCTTGTCGACGGATATAGCGCACTTCAAAAATACTCTTTTTATAAGGTTAGTACTACTCTGTACCTCAACTGCCTACACGTTACCGAAAGGTAATTGGCATAGTCCTTTAAGGCTGGCGGGTACACAGGCATAAAGTACTACTACTAAAACTAGTTAATTCTAATCACAAATTATGCTTCTCCATTTAGTTCGGCACATTTAAGGCTGTTCATAAATGTAGGGCACAATAAGCTTTATTATGAATATACGATAATGTATAAGGCTATTATGCCTGTATAAATAAAATTACGCTTCTTCACTCTTTTCGGCACATTTGAGGCTGTCCAGAAATGAAGGGCACAATAATATTTAAAATTCGTATATATTACAAACTATGTCTAAATAAATAAAATTACACTTCTTCACTCTTTTCGGCACATTTGAGGCTGTCCAGAAATGAAGGGCATAATAATATTTAAAACCTTTATATATAAGTAGATATAATGTCTATTTGTCGGGAGAATATTAGGTGATAATAAAATAAATAAAAACTTGTTCCTGTGTAAAATATTAATAAATCATCTAAGACAATGTTCACCACTTAGGATGATACATAAAAAAAAAACTAAGTCACAGGGATAAAATATTTACTTATACTGACGCAGATTCCATGTAAGAGAATATTTAGAAGAGAGGTCGTCCGAAGTCGTCAGAGGTCCCAAAAGAAGAGCAGGAGCAGCAAAAAGCGTCCCTTTTTACGAGAAAAATGGCTTTTTATACGCCGGATGAAGTAAACCAGCGATCTCTATTGAAATTCCTAAGATGTTAGATCATTATTTGTGATTGGTTAATTGTGATAGAAACCCTGCCGTGGGCGTAGTTAATGAATTGTAGGGGACTGGTTTGAAACATGTGTTGATAAATAGTTATTTTTATTACCCTAAAAGGGAAACATTCCTTAGATGATTTTTGGCTTTATTCATACATATGTGATATTTAGTACATGTGTTAATAATTATACTACAAAGCGTGGCGTCGGGTGGTAGGCCAGTCAACGAAGGAAAAATGGCGGAAAAAATTGCCAACCAAATTTTTTTTTTTTAAGTTGAATTAAGATATTTATAATGACATATTAAAAGTCCTCATCGATTGGACTTGAGTTTTTTTTTTTACAGCCTCGCAAAAGTTAAAAAATATGAGATTTTTTAATTTTCTCAAAAAATATTTAACTTACAATAAAAAAGTTTCGTACAAAAGTTGTTTAAAAGACAATTTTAAACAAAAAATATATTTTATATTTTTTCATTTAAACAAATATTTTTCGAGCTACATTACATTTAATATGAGTACTAAAAGTTATTTTCCAATTTTTTTCATTTTACGGTTACTTTTTATCATGTTATACTTACATTAGACGCAATGTTATAAATGTATATGTGTGTCTGTGTAAATTTATTTATTTATAGTACCATTATAGTGTAGTGTATATTAAGATACAACCGATAGAGTAAGTAATTGATTTGACGCTATATTGTTTGAACCCAACTAAAGGCTAAATTGTACATTCCCAAACAACAATTATATTATGTCAATTGCCACCGGAATTTCTGCTAATAATAAAGATAATTGTCATAAAACGGCCTTTAGTCAGGTGCTGGAGCTGGTAAAAATTGTGGCTGCCGAAAAACAGGGCTTAAATGTTCTATTATATGTGAACATTGCAAAGGTCAATGGCGTACAAATTCAATAGAAATAAAGATTGAAGATTAAGAAAATTGTAATTTTTTTGAAGATATATTCTATCAAAATTTAGAATGGGAAAATGAATAAGAAAATGGAAAAAAATTTTGTTTGATACATTTGTTAAATAACTTTATAGTGGAGAAATCCTCCATCGATTACATACTTTGCACTAGTAATGCATATAACTTGTATTTAGGATATAAATAAGGAAATAGGAGATCATGTAGCTTTTGTAATAATCCATTAAAATTTAAAAATTAAACACTATCTACAGATTTGCATCAAGGCGTTGTTTTTTGATAATGATTTTAATCACTGTCACATATCATCTATATTGCACCCAATTATACACACTGTGCCGGGACATTGCTGGTTTTTTTTTTAAATAGCGATTAGTTGAAATAGTAGCAATGGGTTTACTTTAATTATTTGATTATTAAATTTATTATTTGTATGCTTTAAGAATGGCTGGTTCTCTCGCTACAATTGCTAAATTCTATAACAAACAAACATTTGTTAAACCCGAACCTCACAGTGAATTAATCGATTACATTTTAAATTTCAATCCTCGTAAATTCGTTCAGATAGGATTGGATCCAAAAGATCGATTTAACGTAACTATTCGTTTACTATCGTTAATCCGTTACATACTTATAACGATAGATTTCCTACAACGGATTTATACGTTGATGGGTAATATTCTGTCGCTAATTCTCGACCCGGTATCAAGACAAAGGATTATTTTATTCAAGGATGAATACGTTACACTCTCAAAGACTACGTTTCAAGGAGAGTCTTCGCTAGTCTTTGAATCGCAAGCACAAGATGAATGCCGAGTGTTACTCACCCAATCAGACATTTTAAAACTCAGCGCTTTGGAATGTTGTATCTTTGAGACTATCAATCAAAAGATGACTGTAATTCAACCATTGGTTCTACAACAGTTGGAACAGATGGCTCAATATATGAAATCTCAGTATGAAGTAAATGTGGAAAACAAATATATGTTGATTAATGCGGTTTCGGATTATACGATTAGAAACAGTTTACCCAATAGCGATCTGAGCTACATAAGCCAAATAAAACAATTTGCGAGCCAGCAGTTGGAACAACGGTGGACGATGCTGGAAGAATATACTAAAGAAATGGTGAGTTACATTTTTTTTTTTTCTAATTGATTAGAACGTAATTAATAAATATATATATATATATCACTTTTTCAGTCTTCTAACGGAGAAAACGTATGCTCGACATTTTTTGGGTCGCTGGCCGATGATACAAAAGATGCAAATATACATTCGGAAACAATCATACCATCAAGTACAAACAACCAAAAAATACCAACAGTAGTTGTTAGTAATAGCTATCCATCGTAAAACGACAAGTATCTAAATAATGTATATAATTTATAAAAAAAAAAATTGTTTAAAATAAACGTATGTTGCTTTGATAAAATAGTGCTGTTATTATTAATACATACTTATACTGAGGCATAGTGAAAATCTCATTTTTAACGTAATTTGTAATTAAAATTATAATGGATACAAAGACTATAAATACGTTTAAAGAATAATGTTCAAAATAATGATTATTATCTAAGATTTTATTTCTCTAATAACATCATATGAAAAAAACTATGTTTCTATAAAACTCAAATCATTTTTCTTCTTCTTAATTATTCAGAAAGGTTAAAATATGGTTAAAAACCTAGCTGTATAATATCATATGCATGTAAAATACCGTAGGGTATTCTTAGAGTTTTGGTGGATAATACTTTATACCTTACCATCAAAATGTGACATCCCATTATGTAACTGTAGCTTAAATACTATGGCACACTTACACGTACAACTATTGTACTGTACAGAAGAAAAAAAAACGTTGTAGTATATATATACAGATATGTACACGTATATACATATATTTTTTTAGAAAAAATACAATTTCTTACTACATTATGTTACATTAAAAAAAATGTTTTAAAACTACTTATATACATGTATATTTACAAAAAATATTTTCAATTCTTGAGGATATTTTTTTTTTTTACAATGATAATAAGTTAAAAACTATAGGTCTTCCGGTGGTGATATAGCCTAATGCCCGTGGGCCAACGTATCGATTCTGTTGTCGAGCGTGTAGCGCTTATCATCGAATCGGTTAAGCGCCAACTTGGTTGTACGTAAAGTGCGTACCTCGTGCTCAAAAGAACGGATTGACACGTTCTGTCGGTATGGTGTGTAGGGTAACAATAATTTCGGTGGAAATTCACCACCGCGTATCACTTTGATGACCGCACGGGCATTTTCTCCAGCCAGTGCTCGTTTTGACGCATCGTCACCATCACTATCGTCTTTGTACAAATAC
This sequence comes from Daktulosphaira vitifoliae, assembly GCF_025091365.1. Taxonomy (NCBI): domain Eukaryota; kingdom Metazoa; phylum Arthropoda; class Insecta; order Hemiptera; family Phylloxeridae; genus Daktulosphaira; species Daktulosphaira vitifoliae. The sequence goes on from NW_026099573.1 coordinate 1,890,619, forward strand.
CGTTTGTAATCGTCCAAAGACAGATGGTTCCGGACGACGTGTCCGCGGATCCCCTTAGACTTTATGAGTTCGCTGCCTTCCATATCAAATGCGTAGCACTTTGATCGAAGTGCAGCGATCTCAAAGAGGGTGAGGCCACTGGTCTCGTCTGAAAACAAGCCGGGCATCTTCTTTCTATCGGTGGAGTAGCAAAGGTGATCCTTGGGCAGGCTAGATGCGTCCACGTGCACCAGTAAATCGGGGCTATCAGCTAAATCCTGGTAGAAGTCGCCTACTCTGAGTAGGTATATGAAGGAGTCTGAGAAAAATTAAAAATATATAAATATAAAAAATATTTCTACTGTACTGTTGTACTCACCTGTATCCATGTAAACCAATTCGATTGCACTGCCATAATGTGGTTTCAATACGTCGTAGAAGTACTTGTACATTAGCGTCTTGCTAATGTCAAGCACTGCTAAACCGACCTATATAGGTTTGATAAACTTGACCATTAGGGTGGCCCTCAAAAATCGAATGTCTTTTTTTTTTTTACGCTACCCCTTAATTTTTTTTTAATGGTCAAAAAAATAAGATGTGCAAAATTTGGGACCAATCCATTTAGGTTAACCCGTGCCCCCGGGTCTATTAAGTTGAGTCGTAGAGTCAAATTTAATAGAAATAACTGATCTATGTCTCATAACTTTTTTTTCTCTTAACTTAGAATAATAAAAGTAAAACTCAAGTAAAGGAAATTTTACAAGAAATTCAAAAATAATAACTTCAATGTTGTTTCCTCAATAAATAGCCCACAAAAACACTACATACAGTAAAAAACATGTAAAAGTCTTAAAATACGTTATAACTGATTTTGTTGATTTTTAATTATTTATTTTCATTTTATTTTTTGGAAAACGCATATTCGTTTAAAAAAAGATTCTAGAAGTTTAATTTTTTATGCCAAGTACGATAATTATATTAGATTTATTATTTTATGGACAGTTAATTAATGATTAATTACAAA
>NW_026099573.1:1892432-1918997 GCF_025091365.1 Daktulosphaira vitifoliae
AAACAAACACCGTTTGTAATCGTCCAAAGACAGATGGTTCCGGACGACGTGTCCGCGGATCCCCTTAGACTTTATGAGTTCGCTGCCTTCCATGTCAAATGCGTAGCACTTTGATCGAAGTGCAGCGATCTCAAAGAGAGTGAGGCCACTGGTCTCGTCTGAAAACAAGCCGGGCATCTTCTTTCTATCGGTGGAGTAGCAAGGGTGATCCTTGGGCAGGCTAGATGCGTCCACGTGCACCAGTAAATCGGGGCTACCAGCTAAATCCTGGTAGAAGTCGCCTACTCTGAGCAGGTATATGAAGGAGTCTGAGAAAAATTAAAAATATATAAATATAAAAAATATTTCTACTGTACGGTTGTACTCACCAGTATCCATGTAAACCAATTCGATTGCACTGCCATAATGTGGTTTCAATACGTCGTAGAAGTACTTGTACATTAGCGTCTTGCTAATGTCAAGCACTGCTAAACCGACGTATATTGGTTTGATAAACTTGACCATCTTTGTGTCCATTATGACGGCGCACAACCTTTCACCGTATTTGATACGGTCGTTGATAGTTGGTTGGTTTACGAGCTTGCTTAGACGTTCGGGACTGGAGATTAGCTCAATGCGGATGCGTTTCTGCATGTTCTCCATTGTTTTCCCTATAAAATGTAAAAAATTATCGAATAACCCACTTTAGCATTGAGCATGCACTTACCAAAGACGGCATTATTCATTAGTTTGAAAAATGCAATTTCAAAAGCATTTGCCGCCTTTTTCCGCATTTCAGTGTTCAACTCAATGTATGGTTTCAACCAAGCACTTTGTTGAAACTCCAAAACGCGGTGCACCTGCAGTACAAATATTTATATTAGTATCATCGCTTATAGTTTATAGGTTAACTATACATACTTTATCGACTTGCAGTCCGTGTGCGATCGCCTGTTTAAGATTAACGTAATGTACGACGTACCGCTGTTTGGGTTTCAAAGTGGCCATGAGTTTGGTCTCTTTGGAACCCGGCGGTACATCGTTGACAGGCAAGAACGGCAAGTCGTTGTGCTCGTCATGCACATGCAGCAGATACGATACGTTCACTTCATATATACGCCCCGTATTACCAGTGTCCGACAACGATTGGAGGTCAGCCAGAGGGTCTGCTCTTTTATACCACTGAAAGCCACCGTACGGCATGGGCTGACTCATAGCCCACCCGTAAAGGTTATTGCCTGTATACATTAAACGTTTTTAAACCACCGCTCAATTATTGCACGTTTATATATATATACGTATAGATTACTTAGTCTTGGTACACTATCCATGAGTCTGGTTTTGACGGATCGTAATCGGGTGTCTTAGAATTGTTGGCCTTTGCATAGTGCTTGACGGCCTGCACTAGCCCACCACGAATGCCCTGTTCCACCATCAGTAGCATGTCGTAGTCGTTTAAGAGCTCCAGCTTCATCCTGGTGTATTTCAACATACAATCGAAGCTAAAACCGGGCGCGGTGTAATAATGCGCCGGGTCCAAATTGTATGTTGAAATACAGATGTCGCGGATGTTCTCAAACACATCAGCCAACAACAACACGTCGATCTTAAGATATAGGTCGCTGTACTCGCCGAGGGTTAAGCAGTCGAAACGGTTCCACACCTCCGTGGCATGTCTATAGTCGTCTTCATCAATATTTGACTCACTCAACTGACTATATAAAGCGTCCTGAGGTGGTAGTTCCGTTTTGTCCAATTTAGCCCAACTATCAGTGTACTCGTAGGGATATACGCCCTTACGCGTCACCAACGGCATGTCTTCCGGGCGGAACACCTTGGCCGTCTCCCGGAATTTAACGAAGTCGGGTGTCATTAGGTTACCGGCCAAGGTGGACAGGGAGGAGGCTATGAACCGGAAGGTGTCGACAAACCGTATGGAGAAGTTATTGGTCACGTGTTCCGTGACCGAAATATACTTCTCCTCGGAATTCGGTATGACCGAAATCCTTTGGTCGTCGTACCCCAATTCAGTGACGATGAAATGCGCGTCGTAACCTGAAAGATTGTGCAAGAAGCATGGAACAAAGTTAACCGTCTTTACTTTCAGGTTACAAACATTGCACAACATCTGTCTGAATCGGCCCGATAAATGGCAGTGGTCTGCAACTTTGGGGTTGGAATCCTTGAATGCCGTGCGGCACAAGTCGCATACCACTTTCTCTCGCTTTAATAAAAAATGAAATAAATAATTTATTTATTGAAAAAAAAAATAATAAATAAAGATTGTAGGGGTGGTAAAATTAAAGAGATATTAAAATGTTAATTATTGTAAAAATCTACATACCTAGTACAGAAGACGTTTGCTGGTTTATTTTATATAAATAAGTTTAATAAACAAGGCAAAATATTAACGAATTACTGAAAATCAAACAAATATGCATTCCCACTTTTGCCTTTATATAATAAATATAATTTGTTATCATCATTGTTGATATTGTAAGCTTCGATTTCTTCATTAGTTAATTTCAATCTCGAAATAAACACATTCATATTGTTGAATAGACAACCAACAACGACAACCCCATTTCGTGTGCTTGTATTTTTCATAGATATGATTTTGTATGGCGTGTGTTCCTCCAAATCACTTAATTTTGAATATCTTTTTAATGTACTCTGATCGTTCAACTGTTTCTTTAATTGCTCCATTCTAAAATAAAAATTTAATAAAGTTTTTAACAACTCTAAACATAACTAGTAACCAAAGTCAGTAGAAAACAGTTTAAATGAAAAATATATATAAATGTATTACTTACTTTATTTTATATCAAAAGTCAACAAGTCATAGAAATTCTTCAGGACAGCAAATAGAAATAATCAGACAAATGGTTTTTGGTATAATCGCTTTAGAAAAGATAATGAGTGAATGAGTCTGAAATTGATGTGACGTTCTTTTATAGGAGTCAAAGATCTTGTTTAGACAATTTTGGGTTGGTTTAAACAGGTTCAGATACTACACAAACGATGTCGGAAATATGCTTACCTAAGCGTCTGGCATCCGATGATAAGATTCATACGACAATAACCGTACGGTGACGTCTTTGATGTTTGAAATATGCTGACCTAAGCGTCTGGTAACCGATGATAACATTCTTAGAAATTATAATGTCATAACGACAGATGTTGTCATTGTTCTCATAAAATACTGACGCCTATGAGCGTTATAATATAGTAATACATTTGATGACGGCAATATGCTGACCTAAGCGTCTGGTAACCGACGATAAAATACTATGTAAAAAATAAATGCATACGACAATGATCATTATTGTGCGGTTACCTATTTGATATTTGAAATATGCTTATCTAAGCGTCTGGTAGGCAATGATAAAAATTCTTAGAAAAAGATAACTTTGATAAAACGCAGACAGCAATTATTTTTCGTAAAATGTAGACGGTAATGTGGGTTATAATATGGCGATACCTTTGATGTTTGAAATATGCTTAGCTATGCGTCTGGTAGCCAATGATAAATTTTTTAGAAATTATTTATTATATATAATCTATAGACGTGCGACAAGTTTGTTTACGTTGGGTTTCATCCGCACCACTCCCATTAGGTTAGTTTAAGTTAAGTTTCATTACTCCTTCGCTCATTGGGACTTGTTGAGGAGATCCCCTTCCCCCGACATAGGTTAGTTTTCATTGGGTTTCATCCATTGTGCGCACCTCAAACCCAATTCGGTTTAACCATTAGGTGTTATCAACGATTGTTAGTAGGACATTCTCGTCGGTGACAATTACTTGTCACCAATCGGTAACCAATTGTAACCACCGATAACGACGTTATAATTATTATGTATAATTAAATTAATTATAACTTCTGTAATAGTCAAGGACAAGTGTGGTGACGGCGGCCGCTACTCGACGTACACTATTTAAATGTAATGTATACATTTAATGTTAAACGCAGTGAAGATTCGTGGGTGCTGGTGGTGGGAGTGCGACTTTAAATGTAATACCGCTAGATATAGGTATAAAAATTGTAAAATTAAATATAATAAAATAAAATGCAATACACATATTATTATTTTAAAGGCGCAGTAGAAAATAATAATAACAGCGATTATACTATAATAGCAACCGATAACGACAAACATAGTTAAGTCTAAAAATATATAACAAATTATAGTTATTATATTAATTATATTAATTATATATATATAATTAATAGTAATATACTAATATTAACGAGATGTTTTTCTAAGCATCTAGTAGGCATTGATAAAATACTATGTAAAAATAAAAATGCTGACGCCTATGAACGTTATAATATAGCGGTACCTTTGATGTTGGAAATATGCTTAGCTATACGCTGGTAACCGATGATAAAATTCTTAGAAATTATAATGCCATAACGACAGTCGTTGTCATTGTTCTCATAAAATGCTGACGCCTATGAATGTTATAACATAGTAATACATTTGATGTCGGAAATATGCTTACCTAAGCGTCTGGTAGTATGGGTTGTAATATGTCGGTACCTTTGACGTTGGAAATATGCTTAGCTCTGCGTCTGGTAACCGATGATAAAATTCTGAGAAATTATTTATTATATACAATGTATAGATGTGCGGTAAATTAGTTTACGTCTGTTTTCATCACCCTCCCCCCCATTACAGGTTAGTTTATGTCAAGATTCATTACCCATTCCTATGTAGGAAATGTTGACAGACACCCCTGTAGCGTTAATATTAAGTAATTGACTTAGACTATTTGAATGTAATGTGTACGTTTATCAGTGTACGTTATCAGTTACCGTTATCAGTTCACATGAGGTTTATCTTAACCTCCAGTAGATGACATCGTAGGAGGAGAACAACCATTTTCGAATGGCTACCTACCCCACCGCTGACATAAAGTTATAGTGCGCATGCGTTCTTGTAACCGCCATTTTGATTGGCCTTAACACGTAACCTAAGTCCCCTATTACCCTCACCATCGTGAGACCACTCTTCCTCCTTACACCATCTGTGATAAGACCATGCCATCTCCTTATCCCCACCATCATAAAGACCACTCCTCCCTTATCACCACCATCGAGATACAACGCCCATAGTGTATCTTTGACCATGGTCATTACCCCCACCATCGAGAAACCACGCCCACTGTATGACACGCCCCTCCCCCAGACCACGCCTACCCACAATACAGGATGGTTGGTGAGTGGGTGAGGCGGGGGGCCTAGAGTTCCCAATATTACCCTACTACTCGTATTAAATATAATGTAACTCGAAAAATATTTTTTTAAATGAAAAAATATAAGATATATTTTTTGTTTAAAATTGTCTTTTAAACAACTTTTGAACGAAACTTTTTTTTTGTAAGTTAAATATTTTTTGAGAAAATTAAAAAAGCTCATATTTATGAACTTTTGCAAGGCTGTAAAAAAAAAGCTCAAATCCAATCGATGAGGACTTTTAGTATGTCATTATACTAAAAAAAAAAAATTTGGTTGTGAATTTTTTCCGCCATTCGCCAAAATTACTCCTTCGTTGACTGCCTTTTTGGGTGAATGCGTTACGACAGTCTAGTCTCATGACGAGATACGCAGGAATAATAACACGTGGCGCGTGGAGAGTTACAAACATACTTACATACATACATACATTTGAAACTAATATAAGCGTGTTAATAAACTGCTATTTTCAGGTACAAAACATTTAACAACCGACTACAATCATCCAAATCCTCTCATTAAAACCCCTATTGTCCCCAAAAATTCTTGAATTGATAATCCTCCACGTTACCTAAAAGATCTTGGATTAGATATCTACTTCAATCATAAAATTAAACTGTTTGTAAATTTTTTTATGAAATATGTTCTCTACCAAGAAATCGGTACTTTTTTTATATAGTACACCTTGAAGCTGTGAGAGCGTAATTTCTCATATATAAAATGTATTTTTCGGGTGAAGAGGGAAGGATAAGAAGTTTGTGTCATAAAGGAACTCTACGTGAAGTTTATTATCTCAATTTATATAGTCAAAATGGGGCTACAGCAGCACAAGCAATTTATTTTTTCTTTAATCTATACTTTGTTTTGAAGTTAAAATGATATATATAATGAAAAAAAATGAAATAAATAATTTTTTTTTGTTTTTATCGTAAAATTTGTTTTTAGTGCTTTTTATGGAATTGACAGTGTAATAATTGCTGTTGGCCAACAATGCTCCGGTAAAACACATACCATAATTGGTACATTCACTGATAACGAAGGAAATGCTAACATTCGGGTAAATTATAGTTGGTTTATTTTTGGTGTTGTGTGGCCTTGATTGATACAGACATAAGAAAAGTAGAAAATAATTAAAACGTCTTTAAAATTAAAAATATTATATATAATAAATAAATAATAAAATATTATATTATTTAATACTAAAAACATATCAATATATTTAACCACAAATATTACTAAGATATCGCGAATAAGTATTTTGAGTACAAAACCATTATCAATGCTCAACACATACGAAATGAAAATAAAATAAAAAAAATAGTTCAAAAAATACCGGGTTTTTTGAAAAAATATTTCTTTATTCGTCTACATTAATGTTGTCGCCATCAATAAAGTCCACACTAGATATTATGCACTTGTGCCAACGCTTCTTCCAATTCTCGAAATACTTCTCAAACTCCATCTTTGGGATAGCCTTTATATCATTCAGCGATGCGCTTTTAATGTCATCATGCTATGCTTGAAAAACAAAGGGTCTATAAGGTTTTTTAATTTTGGAAATAGAAAAAAGTCTCATGGACCAATGTCTGGCGAATTCCATATTCGCCAGACATTGGCTGGACTAGCCTGAAAGCAAATTTTTGGTGCTCATAAGTTTCATTTTAAAATGTACTCACATATAATAAAAACACAAAATAGCATTCTTTTAAATTACAGCAGCCATTTGCAAATAGAAAATAAGTCATCAGAATAAATTTTTTTTAACTTATTGTACGTTACATAAGCTTTAATTTAACATATAACTAAAAAATGCAGTATTTCCGGAAAATATTCAAAAGTTAAGTTGAAAAAGTTAAATTTTGTAAAATAGTTGCTGTTTTATATCCCCACTGTGAGCAGAAAAGGGTCAGATTTAAAAAAAAAAATTATTCCAAATAAAAAGGCAATATCTCAGGTAATTATATTAAAAAAATTATTTTGCTTTGTTCATTTTTAAAAAAGTTAAGGCACTTTTCAGTGTTAAAATATTAACAGGATAATCAGTTAATTTTACATAAAAATTACATTGTTGGTTTAATTTGGCGGTCTTTTTCTCATAGAAGAATAGGTGTTGGGATAAATTTTTTTTTTTTTGAACTTATAGTATTTAATATAAGTTTTATTTTGACATATCTATAAAGCTTGGAGTATATCCGGAACATTTTTTAAGTTAAGTTGAAAAAGTTCTACTTTTTACTCATAACATAAGCATTATTTTAATATATGTTTGTATTTTTGGAATATTTTCAAAACTTAAGTTGGAAAAGTATAATTTTTGTACAGAAGTTGCTATTTTGAATACCCTTCTATGGGAAAGTAAAAGGTCAGATTTTTGTAAAACTTATACCAAACAAAAGAAAAATACCTAAGGTTTTTATATAATACATTTTTTTTCATATTTAAAAGTTATAATAGTTTTAGTAAAAAAAGTTTAAAAAATGACGAAATTTACCGATTTTAAAAATCGTAATTTTTTAAGGGATTTCCACGAGGGGGAAATTTTTAAGTGTAATATTTTCAACTAGATACGATTTGTGATCTCATGACGTATCGCTGTATTAAATCGGTCTAGGGGAAGATAGGAAAAATTAGTAACAGACACAAAAAAAAAAAATAATAATAAACACATCATGGTAAAATTAATCGAATCGAAGCTAAAAAAACAATACTATTAATATTAATAAAATTTTTATTAATATAAGAATATATGTGATTTTATAAATTTTAAAGTTTAGTGTCGATGCTTGCAACTTGGTGTCATTACATTAGTGTCATTGTGTAAACTATGCTTTATTTTCTATTTATGCTTGTTTGATCCCTTTTCATCCCAATTACTTTATTTTACGAACTAAAAAAGGATGGGAGTAGGTATGTGGTCAGGGCAGTACCACACCAATTAAGTTGGGGCCAATGTATAGATGTTATCTATGAAAGGGACCTTTTTATAAGCTGATCAGATTTTTGCTCTCGATTTAAACCTTGTATATTTCCTTCGCTTTTATGTATACTATATAATGTATATGTCGGTGAAAACAATTTTGACATATTTTCATTTTAATAGCACAGCCAAACCCAACACTGATTTGTGGTAACTCAAAAAGAAAGAAAATATAAATAAAAATGTTTGAGGGTAGAAAGTTACTATTTTTGTTTTAATAATATAACAATTAATAAACAATATAATACAGAGAATAAATAAGAGGTATTGTAAGAAAGATATAAAATTATAGAAAAATAAAGTGATCTTTATTTATTAATATTAAAATTATTATAATCAATTGTCACATTATTTAATATCAATAATTCCACGAATATTGGTGGTTATCAATGATAGGCAGAATTGAGTCACCTCATGTGTCACCCAGAGTAGTATGGTGGCTATATATGAACCTCTTACTTAACTCCTGAAATAGACAAGCATCAATGATATAACTCTGCCAACTAACTCCGTACAAACATTAACGATTTATTAAATTAACTCCGTAGATTTTTTTATTATTGATGATCACTTGATATTTCTTTGTGCCTACTTAATCTATGTACTCATCAAATTTAATTTAAAACCTTTATATTTTTGGTAAATTGGTTATTTTTCTACCTTGATATTTCCAATAAATACTCCTCTTGCGTGTACCTTTTAGAATGACTAAGCACAACTGACCGAGTGAGAGCATTCTGAGCACCAACAGGGTAACATCTGAGCCAGAATGCCCATTTTATATTAAGTTATTTAATATAACTGATTCTAAGATTTTAATATTATATGGAATATAATTTTAGCTTCAATGCGAAACTGAGAAGGTATTAATTTAACTATGATGTGTTTTTTTATTTATTATTTTTAGCTTCGAGGCGAAGCTGAGAAGGTATTGGTTTTACTAAGATGTGTTTTTTTTTGTGTCTGTTACCACTTTTTCTCAGCTCTCACCCAACCGATTTCTTTCAATGATACGTCAAAAGATCACAAATCGTATTTAGTCGAAGATATTACCCTCAAAAATTGAAAAAAATTCCCTCGTTCCCCGTAAATGGGGGAAACCTCCAAAAAAATTACAAATATATAAATCGCTAATTTTCGACATTTTTTCAATATATTTTACTTAAAACTTTTTTAAAAATTACCCAATCAATATAATTGATATAATATCATTTTTTTGATAGATACCTTAGGTATTTACCTATCATTTGCTATATTTTTGTGACCCTTTACCAGCTCACAGGAAGGGTTTAAAAATCGCAACTTTTTTACAAAAAATTAACTTTTGAATATGTTCCCGAAAGACTGATACTTTTATATATATCTTAAATTAAAGCTTATGTAATATTGTATAATTTGAAAAAAAATTTGACCTCTGGATTTGTCTTCATGGTAAAAATGACTACCGTATTCAAAAATTTGCTATTTTTGTGTTAAAATTGTGGGTTTTGTATTTTATTTTATTTTAAAATACCTGACAAGGGAAATAAATTGATTTTCATAAATATTATATAAAACAAATTGATATAGCATAGAAAGTTAAACTTATTTAAATTTGTTTGCTTTTTTTAAGTAGATAAAAATAACTTTGAAATACAAACTAGCTTAAATTGCCATTTTTTTCAGTCGACGGAAGCGACGTACAGTTGCCGAGTCGGTAACACTTCTGTTGTACGCGCTTGGGATACAAAGTTCCAACCCTCCTCATATGGCAAGGAAATATTTTGCATTATTTTCTTAATTCTTTTTAGAATAAATTAGAATAAATTTTCAACTCAATTGATTTTTACCTAATTTAGATTCGTTAACTTCTATGTAGTAACCCCTCGCGAGAAGAAATTCCTTCTTCATATTAAAATTATTTTACTATATTTTAGGTTTTAGCTTCATATGCAAAGCTGAAAAGTTATTTTTTGATGACTATCATTTATTTTCTCTGCTCTAATTTGACCTATTTTTTCAACGATACGTCATTAACGAACTTATCCCATGTTCTCCATACAGACAATTAAAATTATTCATCTATAATGTTTTCAAAGTATTTATTGACAAATCAAGTTCGATATGACAGGTTTCAATTACAAAATTAAAGCATTTTACTTTGTAATATAATATTTTTTTTACTCTATTTGTGTCTTCTACTACTAGACTATAATAATCCAATTTTTTTCATAAAATGTTATTACATAAATCATTTCTAAAAAAAATGATTGTTAGTTTCTCCTGGATTAACAATGGATTTTTAGATCTTTTTAACCCTTTAGCAGACGTGTGCCTATTTTTAACGTTCATAGTCACGTGGGGGTCTATCTGACCCCATTTCTAAAAAAGTATAAAACATGTATAAAAAAGTTCATTTTTTTTTTTCAAAGACATTATTTGTTACCATATGATATATAAATATGGATAAAAATTTAATAATAAAAATTAAAAAATTATTTTAACTGCAAAATCTTATTTTTAAGACGGTAGACAAAAGCTTTTACTATTACAAAATGTATTTTAATTCATTTTTTTGTATTTCTTTGAGCTCAAACATGGCTTATATTTATTAGTTTTATGTGTATTTCAGACAAATTTACTATAAATAATTATTATAAAATTTCCTGAGTGTATATTAATATTAGCGNAAAAAAATGAGCTTTTCAGACAAATTTACTATAAATAATTATTATAAAATTTCCTGAGTGTATATTAATATTAGCGATACGATTTTTTTAAGTCTCAAAAAACTTCCTATCTAATGATGTCAGTTTTAAACTTTCAAATTGAGCTAAAAGTTATGGTAAAATAAATAAAAATTTTTTTTATTATAAACATTCACAAAAATCAACTTTAAACGATTAAAAAAATAGGTTAAATATGTCATTTGCCTTATTTTAACATATTAATAATCAAAATCAGTATTAATTTAAAATGATTTTTTTTTTGTTCTTAGTTATTTTTTTTATGTGTAAATACTTATTTTTTAATAATATGTAATAATATTAAAACTTATAAATGATAGAAAAAGTCTAATGGCACATTTGCAAACATCGCGAAAAGTTGATTTAACAAAGTATATTTTTGTTTCTGATAAAAGTTTCTTGTAGTCCAGTGTATAAAACTTATAACTTTGTTATAAGTAATAAGCATATTTTGTTATAAAGTATTGCATCAAACCATTTAAATTTTTATACGCGTTAAAATTAAAGAAATATACAACTACTTTATTATTTTTATAATATCTCTATAAAAATTACAATATTAAATTATTGAGTATCAATATCATATTAAATTAAATTATTATTATTATTATTATAAATCAAATAACTAATCGGGATAAAATTAAGGGAATAAAAGTTATTGTTGCTTTTGAAATAATCCACCAATTTTTTTAAATTAAACACTATCTACAGATTTGCATCGAAGCGTCTTTTATGATAGTGATTTTAATCACTGTCATATATTATTATACTTGACCCAACTATGCCACGTCATGGAACCACTGTTCCGCGACCCCCCTGTGCTGGGTTTTTTTTTGTGTCTGTGAACGCTCAATCTCAGCTCACACTGGACCGATTTTGATGAACAATACGTCAAAATATCACAAGTCGTATTTAGTCGAAGATATTACCCCCTAAAATTGAAATAATTCCCTCGTTCTCCGTAAACGGGGAAACCCCCCAAAAATTACATATTTATAAATCGCTACCAACTGTACTGGTTTTTTTTTATATAATTTTCTAGTATTGTTTTATTTTAAATTCCTTAAGTATTAATGTAATACAATCTTATATATTTTTTATGATAATTACGACAGTGTATTTAAATTTTACGTATACCAATTTTATAGTTAATTATTTATATAATTATAAACAATAGTTTATAATCGATATGCTGAATATGCTTGATATTTGGTTTATATTTTATACAAATTAAGTATCCGAATAACTAGAATCGGTTATTGATTTGTTCCTAATTAACCAATTTGTTATTATCGATGATCTTTAATTGTATTTGCAAATAGTTAATTATAGATTTTTAATTTAAAATGTTCATTTAGAACATAGGTATTGCTCCACGATTGTTAGACGAGTTTTTTAAAAAGGTTGAAAGTTTATCATCAAACGAGTCTGCGTCAGTTAAAATTAGTTGTGTTGAAGTTAAAGAAAACTGTATTATCGATTTATTGAAGTATTCTAAAGTAACTAATAAAGTAAGTTTAAAAATAAATAAAATCTTAGTTTCATGTAAACCTTTACACAAGTTTCATCGTAAACATTAGGGTGGTTCTTAGTCATATAAGTCAATTTTTTTTTGTCGAAATTCGTTCGGGACAGCCCCTAGAATTGTTCTGTTAAAAAAATAAGTTGTACAAAATTTGGTTGAAATTGAGTGACATTAACACGTGCCGCAAGAGGGTTGAAAATTCGTCTGTAAGGGTGGTTTTTCAGTTTTCTTCATTTATCTTACAAACTATGTAATTTACAGAAAAAATCATAAAACTTTTTTGTAGAACTATATGTTTTCTATAAAAAATATTATAAAAAAGTCCATATATCCATAATATTTAGGCCTAGAAATTTAAAAAACAACATATATATTTTTCAACTATTGGAATCAGTTTTATTCGTTATCTTAAGTATTGCAGGCGTACTATTAAACCTATAAAAAAAAGTTTCATACAAAAATTGTTCAAAATTTAATTTTCATCATATTTGTTGTACTTTCAATTTATTATTATTATTAAATTCAGTTAAACTATTCGCGTATTTATTCGCAAAAAATTATTTTATACTAATACACAAAACAAATTAATTATAATTACAGTCACATATTGAAATTACAATATTGTACAAGAGATTATTATATTTTGGTAAAAAGCCCGTATACCTACAATTACTGAACAACATTGTGTAGAAAAAGTAGAAAANTCAATATGAACGGCCTTACAAGAAAAGCACACGAAAATACATACATATGCCTTTATTTTAGTAGAGTTTCGTCGTAAACTACTAAATAAATAAAATCTTAGTTTCATGTAAACCTTTACACAAGTTTCATCGTAAACATTAGGGTGGTTCTTAGTCATATAGGTCAATTTTTTTTTGTCGAAATTCGTTCGGGACAGCCCCTAGAATTGTTCTGTTAAAAAAATAAGTTGTACAAAATTTGGTTGAAATTGAGTGACATTAACACGTGCCGCAAGAGGGTTGAAAATTCGTCTGTAAGGGTGGTTTTTCAGTTTTCTTCATTTATCTTACAAACTATATAATTTACAGAAAAAATCATAAAACTTTTTTGTAGAACTATATGTTTTCTATAAAAAATATTATAAAAAAGTCCATATATCCATAATATTTAGGCCTAGAAATTTAAAAAACAACATATATATTTTTCAACTATTGGAATCAGTTTTATTCGTTTTCTTAAGTATTGCAGGCGTACTATTAAACCTATAAAAAAAAGTTTCATACAAAAATTGTTCAAAATTTAATTTTCATCATATTTGTTGTACTTTCAATTTATTATTATTNAATTTATTTTTCATCATATTTGTTGTATTTTCAATTTATTATTATCAAATTCAGTTAAACTATTCGCGTATTTATTCGCAAAAAGTTATTTTATACTAATACACAAAACAAATTAATTATAATTACAGTCACATATTGAAATTACAATATTTTTTAATTTACAACTGAAATATGTAAATTCTTATATTCATTGAGCCTGTATTTAATAACGGTTGCTTTAATTATACTATAATAGTTCACTAACATTTTGTATTTTTGACAACGATATATTTTTTACCCAACTATTTAATGGGGTATTATCACAAATGCATCTATTAACATTTATTATTCTTAAATCAAAGTTTTATCAAGTTCGATAACTGTTGTATATATTGCTGCATTTGATAGCGATTAGTATTATTGACTCTTACATAACATACGATAATGATTGTATACATTTTTATACAGTCCATTGTCAACTGAGTGTTACATTGTTGTGTTTACAAAATAGAAATATAATATATAATTATTTTTCTATTATTATTATTTGAAAATGGTTTTGATATCAAGTTTACGTGAATCAAATTTTATATATTTGTTTGGATATAGTTCAAATAGTTGGTAGCAAATTGCCGTCCAATAGATAAATTTTGACAGTATTATTTTACAATATGAGGGAGGTAAAACTAAATTTGCGTTTAAGTGCCTCTTTGGTTGTACAAGAGATTATTATATTTTGGTAAAAAGCCCGTATACCTACAATTACTGAACAACATTGTGTAGAAAAAGTAGAAAAATTGTACCACGACTGGAAAAATTTACAAAAATCAGAACACCGAAAAACTGAAGCTCAATATAAAAAAAAATTCTGATTTTGTTTCGAACCTTAAAAATTTGTTTGATATAGCTCATGCTGATGCTTTTAATATTATAAATATTAAGGAAGACAAAGAATTTTTAATAGCTCAGCGGAAAAAAGGGCGTCTTGGTTCAATGGTTGACATCGACAAAAAATTAGAAAATATTGAAACTAATATTGAAAATAGAAAACTAGCGGATGATCATAGAAGAGCTTGTGCTAGTAAAGAAATTAAAGCTATTAGTAAGTCTTAATATGATCAGTTTATACGATTAACCAATTAACTATTAACTTACATTTTAGCTGAAACTGTACAACTACAGTCGTCTAGTAGCAGTGATGAAATAGTTGATGATAATGCTCATAATACAAAAGCAGACCAATGTGAATCACTAAGAAAATGTTTTAAAACAAGACGAGGTACTGACAATTGTATAACAGAAAAATTGTCTATAGCACTAGATAGATGTAAAATAAGTGATGGTTATATGATACATATTTTAGTGGCAGCTGCGGAAGCATTTGGTATTGATTCTAGTAAATTAATATTGAATAAATCATCGGTTTGACGCTCTCGACTAAGCTTCCGTCAAGAACGCGCAGAAAAAATACGACAGGATTTTATGGTAAAAAGAGATGAGGCAATTGTGCTACATTGGGACGGATAACTTCTCCCTGCCATTACAGGTAAAAATTTAGTCGATAGATTACCTGTAATTGCTTCTTGCAGTGGCGAGGAACAACTTCTAGGTGTACCTTTTATAAACACTGGCACCGGGAATGATCAAGTTTCTGCTGTGTTCAAAATGCTTATTGACTGGTGCTTATCAGAACAGGTTCAACCGTTTTGTTGTGATACAACTAATTCAAATACTGGCCGTTTGAACGGAGCATGTATTATTTTAGAACAGTTATTAGAACGTGATGTAATATATTTACCTTACCGTCACCATATTTACGAAATTGTATTAAAAGGGTATTTTGATGTCAAATTTGGTGGAACATCAGGCCCAGATGTATTAATATTTAAAAGATTTCAACAAGCTTGAGGTAATATAAATAAATACCAGTTGAAACTAAAATAAAAATGGTAAAAGCTTTGAAGATATAGAACCATCATCAAATATAGTGTCAAACTCTAAGCGTTTAATCGTTTCTCCGAAATATAGTCATGTGTTTTTAGAAAATGAAATTGATCAATTCATAAGTAAAAATTCTTACCAACTATTTCAATATTAATACTCAATTTTTGAATGAAAATCCTTCCAAATAGACTGATAACGAGAGCTTTGTCAGTAGTTAAAAAAATACCTGTTGTAAATGATGTAGNATCAAAAAGCTTTGTCAGTAGTTAAAAAAATACCTGTTGTAAATGATGTAGCTGAATGAGTCACCAAATTAATAGAAGACTACAACAAAATTATCACAAAAGATGAAAATCAAAAACAATATCTTCTACAAGTTGTATCAGATTGTCATAAAAATTTCCGGATTTTAAAAAATCAACTTTAATAACCAAAAATATGTTGTTATGATATATTTTCATCTTTTTTATTCACATTTTTTAATACTCATTTAAATTTTTTGAATAATAATATCGGTTCATATTAACGAAAAACCCGATTTTATTATAAACCTATTATTATTTTATACATTTTTTTTTTGTTGTATATTTATATACATTTTATCGGTAATGTGAACATTTTTCCAAAATAATTAACTTTTATCAATTATTTTAATATGTCCTCAGTAACGTAAGATTACTTTATTATAAAATTGAATTAATTTGCTTTGTTTTTGTACTTTTGTATTTGTATAAAATCATTTTTTGCGAATAAATACGCGAATAGTTTAACTAAATTTGATAATAATAAATTAAAAATACAACAAATATGATGAAAATTACATTTTGAATAATTTTTGTATGAAACTTGATATCGAAACAATTGTTATACAATTGTCAGTACCTCGTCTTGTTTTAAAACATTTTCTTAGTGATTCACATTGGTCTGCTTTTGTATTATGAGCATTATCATCAACTATTTCATCACTGCTACTAAACGACTGTAGTTGTACAGTTTCAGCTAAAATGTAAGTTAATAGTTAATTGGTTAATCGTATAAACTGATCATATTAAGACTTACTAATAGCTTCAATTTCTTTACTAGCACAAGCTCTTCTATGATCATCCGCTAGTTTTCTATTTTCAATATTAGTTTCTGTTAGCGCGAGTCACACTATAGTATGGTCTTTTATCTTTGTTTGGCTGGTCAGCAATGTGTCTTTTAGTATTAAGTCTAATCAGTGTACGTTCCACCGCTGAACCATCAGCGACGCGCTCCAATATTAATCAAGGTTACATTTGTATTTAAATATTTTCATGTAAGTTTTAATTATAAATAAAATTAAGGAACAAATATTTTGTACATTTTATTTATTCATGTTAAATTTAATATTCATTACATTAATCAAACAAATTAAAAAATTTTATATCAAAAAAATAAGGTTAATTGAGCGTTCGATTTTTTAACGATTAATAATCCCGCTCACCAACAGTTTCAATATTTTCTAATTTTTTGTTGACGCCAACCATTGAACCAAGACGCCCTTTTTTCCGCTGAGCTATTAAAAATTCTTTGTCTTCCTTAATATTTATAATATTAAAGGCANATTAATAATCCCGCTCACCAACAGTTTCAATATTTTCTAATTTTTTGTTGACGCCAACCATTGAACCAAGACGCCCTTTTTTCCGCTGAGCTATTAAAAATTCTTTGTCTTCCTTAATATTTATAATATTAAAGGCATCAGCATGAGCTATATCAAACAAATTTTTAAGGTTCGAAACAAAATTAGAATTTTTTTTATATTGAGCTTCAGTTTTTCGGTGTTCTGATTTTTATAAATTTTTCTAGTCTTGGTACAATTTTTCTACTTTTTCTACACAATGTTGTTCAGTAATTGTAGGTATACGGGCTTTTTACCAAAATATAATAATCTCTTGTACAATATTGTAATTTCAATATGTGACTGTAATTATAATTAATTTGTTTTGTGTATTAGTATAAAATAATTTTTTGCGAATAAATACGCGAATAGTTTAACTGAATTTAATAATAATAATAAATTGAAAGTACAACAAATATGATGAAAATTAAATTTTGAACAATTTTTGTATGAAACTTTTTTTTATAGGTTTAATAGTACGCCTGCAATACTTAAGATAACGAATAAAACTGATTCCAATAGTTGAAATAAATATATGTTGTTTTTTAAATTTCTAGGCCTAAATATTATTTATAATATTTTTATACTTTTTTATAATATTTTTTATAGAAAACATATAGTTCTACAAAAAAGTTTTATGATTTTTTCTGTAAATTACATAGTTTGTAAGATAAATGAAGAAAACTGAAAAACCACCCTTACAGACGAATTTTCAACCCTCTTGCGGCACGTGTTAATGTCACTCAATTTCAACCAAATTTTGTACAACTTATTTTTTTAACAGAACAATTCTAGGGGCTGTCCCGAACGAATTTCGACAAAAAAAAATTGACTTATATGACTAAGAANGTGTCCCGAATGAATTTCAAAACTTCATTTTTAAGAACCACCCTAGTAAACATCAATGTCAAAATATGTGGGAAGAGATCGCCTCATATTTCAGGGTGAAAATACCAATATAATAATAAAAACTATTAATTTTTAACTCCAGTATGTTAATAAAATATAACTTGAGGCAAATTTTTATTTTTTGTAATTTATATTACTTTTTTTAAAACTTATTTCTAAGCTATAAATTAGTGATTTTGTTTACTATCGGATATCAAATCTAAAAAATCTAGTCTAAAATTGACCTCAAATCCCCTTTGCTCTCTATTATAATTTACATTTATTTATTTATTTCATCATTCAAAATGATGATGATGATTATGCCCATTAGGGTAGACAGTACAGAAATAATACAAATCTATACAAATTATAACAAACTATAAAACTTAAAACTTTAAAGTTATAAATATTAAACTAAAAAAAATACAAAATGAATGTAAATAAATATAAAGTGAACATTTGAAAGATTATACTTTGAAAGTAATACGACATGTTGACAATAATAATGTTGACGAATCATGATTAAAATCAAAAATTTTTTAATGAATTACATAAGTTTAGCATGCGATTAACTGGCGAATTTTTACAATAGTTCTGCGTGAGGGTAGGTATATAAAACATGGAATTATTACGAAGAAATACTTGAGGAACATTGAATGGTATCTTTTCTAAAATTTCGGGACAATCGATTTTGTTATTGAGTAAATTATACATCCACTTTACATCTAAATATTGTCTTCTACATAATAGAGAGTCCATTTTCAAATTATTAAAAACAATCTTTTGGTTAATCCTATTGTTATTAAATTTGCCCGATAAAGAAGTTAAGAAACGTTTTTGAATAGATTCAATATTTTTAATATCGTTGGCTATAAATGGGGACCAAATAATAGAACCGTACTCCAGGCCAGATCTTACAAGAGAAAAGTATAAAGTTTTTAAACAATCAATATCATGAAATTCATTGCAATTACGTCTTATGAATCCTAATGTACGCGACGCTTTATTGTAAATATAGCTAATATGTTTCGAAAAAGATAAATCACAAGACAAAAAAACGCTTAAATCTTTTATGTGATTAACTATAGAAAGGTTAAAACCATTAATTACATATTGATAATTGTAAAAAGATTTAACTCTACTGAACGTGATTTGTGAGCATTTGTCACTATTTATTTGTAAACCATTTTCAAAACACCATAATATAAATTTATCAAGATCTGATTGTAATTTAAAAAAGTCACTAGATGAGTTAATTTGTAAGTATAACTTCCAATCATCCGCAAATAATAAACATTGACAGTGATTGAAAACATTACTTAGATCATTTATAAAAATTATAAACAAAAGAGGTGACAAATGCCCACCTTGGGGTACACCAGATGTAGCATCAATAGTAAAAGAAGTTACATCACCAATTTTGACTATTTGTTTTCTGCCACTGAGATAAGACGAAAACCAATCTATCATAGGGTTACCGACTCCCATAGCACTTAATTTACTTATTAATATAGAATGATTAACACTATCAAACGCTTTTTTAAGGTCAGTGTAGATAGCGTCTACCTGACCACCTTTAGAAATAATAGACATTAAATCAGAATAGTAGACAAGTAAATTAGTAACTGTAGATTTAGAAGTTCTAAATCCATGTTGATTTTTTACCAATATTGAGCTAAAAGTGTAATACAATTTTGATACTAACAACTTTTCAAATAATTTCGGTATAATACTCATTTTAGTTATAGATCTGTAATTACGTATGTTAGATCTTGTCCCAGACTTAAAAATAGGGTAAACATAACTGGTTTTCCAAGTCGTAGGAAAAATACCAGATGATAAAGATAAAGATAAAAGAAAATGGATTGGACGAGTAAGGGAGTAACGGCAGTTTTTGAGAAAAATCTCAGGAACAAAGTCCGGACCTATGGTCATATTCATATTCAAATTCGATAGACCCTCAAAAACTTCAGTTATTGAGAGATAGCAATTCTTTATATCAATGCGTTCAGATATGTTACTAAAAGACCCATTTGTAATATTACTAGAATTTGAATAAACAGAACCAAAAAATTGGCCAAACATATTAACAATATTATTAATATTATCTGAATGAAAATTATCTAGCTCCAAGGTAGAAGGAAGACAATTTACCTTTTTACAATTTTTTACGTAGGACCAAAAAAATTTAGGATTGGTTTTTAAGTTTTTTTGAATATCATTTAAATAGTTAGAATAACAAATTTTCGAATGCTTTTTACACTTAAATCTAACTACAGAAAATTCTTCATAAATAGATAAAGAAGCTTTTTTTTTAAATTTCTTGTGTAATTTTATTTTTTTACGAATTAAGGATATTAATTCTTTAGAAAACCAGTTTGGGAACGACGATTTACTCGGTGAGGTTTTTGGAACTGATTTTTCAATAACTGAAAAAATCAATTCATAAAACCTATCGACAGCGAAATTTATATTATTGCATTCATACAAGTAAGACCAATTTAAATTATTTAACAATTTATTTAATAAAACATAATCTACATTTTTAAAGTTAAATTTTTTATTAATAGCTACTGACCGACTAGGTCTTATAGTAATGTCAGAGCTAATGTAAAGTGCTGGGTGAAAACTATCAACAGGAACTAAATTATCTTCACTTTTTTTAACACAATTAGAATTATTTGATACAAATACTAAATCTAATGTCCTTCCAGAATCATTTTCAACTTCATTTACTTGATAAAAATTTAAATGTGAAAATTGCTCAAAAATAATATCAGAATTTTGTGAATAATTACCTAAATATACTATACCAAGGTCATCATTAGAAAACTTAACATTTGGTAAATTGTAGTCTCCAGTTAAAATAATTTGTGTGTTGGTAAATAATGAGCACAAATAATCAACTGTCTCAGTGTGAGCTACATATGTACTAAATGGGCTCATTGGCGGTATATAGCAGGTACCTAACAAAAACTTATTGTTATCACCAACCTCCACCAGTACAAATAGTTGTTCAACACTATTAATATGAGTGAAAACCCGTTAAGAATTAAATTTCTTATGAACACAAATTATTACGCCACCACCACGCAAATATGAACTAGTAGAAACGCTGCGATCGGTTCTAAACACATTGTAATCTCTAAAGCCTAATTCATATTAATAAAGCTCCTTGGACATATTTTATTACCAAATTTTTTTCTCCAGCATCACGTCTATGGTGAAACTCCTCACGTAATGATTTCGTAGTATTTTGTTGAGATCTTGTGAGATCAGGACTTAACCAAACATTCTTCCACTTTTCAATTGATCGCAATTTAGATTTAGTTTTTAACAGCTCCAATACACTCAACTCATTCTCGAATTTTAAAAGAAGTGGGCGGCCAGCTGATCTACCTTTACCAATACGTTTAGCAAAAGTAATTCTACTATTTAAATTTAAATCAGTCAATAGCTCCATTGCAATTTGTAGTGGTTCTTGATAACTTTCATTTGGTGACTCAGCTAAATTAAAGACTATTACATTATTGCTTTTAGTAAGCCTATGTTGTGCTTCTAAAATAATATCTTCAGAAGATAAATTTTTACTTGAGTAAAGGGATTCCATATTGGAAATTTTACTCCGAAGATAACTTATTTCAGATTTAAGATTTTCAATTTCATTTTTTAATGTGTTAATAGAGCTTAACATTCCTTCTAGAGTATTATTTAGAACAGAGAAATTAGTTTCATATCTAGAAAGTTTATCATTAATGGATATAAATTTTTGGTCTTGAGATGACTCAATTTGTTTTAATTTTTTCATTACATCTGAGAGAGTAAACTCACAATTATTTCGAGATGACAATGATGAAGTTTTTTTCAATGGTGTATCTGTTTTTGAGTTATTTGACATTTTGATATTACTAATTATTTTATAAAAATTAATAATTTTACATAAAAATCAGACAAAAGCTCAATATTTATTCTTTAGTAATGCGTAAGTAAACTGTATTTTATAGCTTTTAAAAAATTACAATAAAATGATAATTGTATCAAGAGTTATAAATTAGTTAGTTCTGTCGCACCTTTATGTATATATATTTTTAAGTAAATATATATACGCATATATATTTTACCCGATATGGCAAGATGATTTGAGTTATAAAGCTATTTTATTTTTTTAAATACTATATTTTTATAAAGAGCATTTAATCAGCAAATATCTGCACAATCACTCCTCAGATAAAAAATTTTTTGGCTCTAATTTTATTGAACTTTTTACACAGCCAAAGTCAAAATATGTAATACATAATTATAAAGAAGGTTTAACGAAAATATTTGAAGCAGAATCACGCAAACAAGTAGACAAAACAGTAAATTACTTTGGAGCCAATATAAATGATTTTATATTTACAATATATATTACTATCTTAGACGTTTCAAGTCAAAAGAAAAAAAAGTCGAAAGTAAATATTTTTTATTTTTTTGAAGAGATAATTAAGTTAATAAAATACTAAAATATTATTTAATGCGCATTTTTCCTAAAACCAGAACCGGATTAAGGATTCGGGCATTTTTTCCCCCAGAGTGGAAAAGAAGCGAACACCCAGGGCCAATCTAGAATTTTACTACCCTAGATATGATTATCTAAGTCACTCATAAGACATAAAGTTTAAATTCCTAAAATATTTTATACAGTTTTTAACAATGTCAGAGAACAACAACAGAATATTTGTAGCATTTTTATATTTTCTTATAAAATAAGAATTAATCAAACACAACTCGACCAAACCAAAGCCAACTAGCTAGAAAAATTTGATTCATATTTTGATGAATTAATATTTGAAGATTTTAATTTCATAATCATGCATAATTAAAAATTGTTTGTTTTTTAAACAGAACTAAAATGTTGTTGTCACATATATATAAAAAAAACCAGCACAGTGGGTCACGGCACAGTAGTGACGTGGCATAGTTGGGTCAAGTATAATGATATCTGATAGTGATTAAAATCACTATCATAAAAGACGCTTCGATGCAAATCTGTAGATAGTGTTTAATTAAAAAAAATTGGCGGATTATTCCAAAAGTTACATGATCTCCTATTTCCATATTAATATCCTAATTACAAGTTTTATGAATTATAAGTGTAATATATGAATATGTATATAAAGGGAAATGGTGTTATTTTAAAAAAAAGTATGTCGAATGAAAGAGGAATATAAATATTATTTCTTATACAAATATTGTATTGATCCATAGACTTTTCAATGGGTTATAGCATTATAAAGTTAAAAATGTAAAACCCAGCACAGTGGGGTGGCGGCACAGTGGGGTCGTGGTATAGTTGGATTCAATATAGATGATATCTGACAGTGATTAAAATCACTATCATAAAAAACGCTTCGATGCAAATCTGTAGATAGTGTTAAAAAAAAAAATTAAAAAAAAAAAAATTTGTTAAAATAGCATATTTTTGAATATGGTAGCCATTTGCGCATAGAAGATAGGTCGTCGGGACAATTTTTTTTTTTATTTTATAGTACATAAAATAAGCTTTAATTTGATGTATGTTTAAAGGACGCAGTATTTCATTTTCAAAAATTCAGTTGAAAAATTTATTTTTTGTAAAAAAGTTACTATTTTAAATCCCCACAGTGAGCAGAATAAGTGTTAGATTTTCAAAAAAAATTATATCAAATGAAAGGGAAATATCTAAGGTTTTAATACAAAAAAATATTATTTTTATTTGTTAATTTTTGAAAAAGTTATGGCAGTTTTAAGTACAAAAAACATCCCGATAAAAGGTGATTTTTATCGCAAACATTACATTTTTTTTTAATTTTCGACAGCCATTTGCACATAGAAGATAAGATGTCGGGACAATTTTTTTTTTTTCATTTGATAGTATATAACATAACCTTTGATTTGATATATGTTTAAAGGTCACAGTATTTCCGAAACATTTTCAAAAATTCAGTTGATAAAGATCTATGTTTTTTACAATATTTTAAGTTTTGAACGCCACCTATATAAGGGGAATTTGTCCAATTTTAATAAAAAGTATGTCAAATGAAAGATGTACTTATAATGTATTTAGAAAAAATAAATTTGTGCTGATATATACATTTTTCAAAAAGTTATAGCATTTTTAAGTTGAAAATTTAAAATCGAAAATCGAAAATTTTAACACAAAAATAGTGTTTTTTTAACTACGGCAGCCGTTTAAATGTAGAAAAAAAAGTGTCGGGACAAATTTTTTTTTTTCATTTTGTAGTACATAAAATAAGCTTTAATTTGATATATGTTTAAAGGACGCAGTATTTCCGGAACATTTTCAAAAATTAAGTTGAAAAAGTTATTTTTTGTAAAAAAGTTACTATTTTAAATCCTCCCAGTGAGCAGAATAAGTGTTAGATTTTCAAAAAAAATTATATCAAATGAAAGGGAAATATCTAAGGTTTCAATACAAAAAAATATTATTTTTATTTGTTCATTTTTGAAAAAGTTATGGCAGTTTTAAGTACAAAAAACATCCCGATAAAATGTAATTTTTATCGCAAACATTACATTTTTTTTTAAATTTTCGACAGCCATTTGCACATAGAAGATAAGATGTCGGGACAAATTTTTTTTTTTCATTTGATAGTATATAACATAACCTTTGATTTGATATATGTTTAAAGGACGCAGTATTTCCGGAACATTTTCAAAAGTTCAGTTGAAAAAGATCTATGTTTTTTACAATATTTTAAGTTTTGAACGCCCCCTATATAAGGGGAAATTGTCCAATTTTAATAAAAAGTATGTCAAATGAAAGATGTACTTATAATGTATTTAGAAAAAAAAAATTTGTGCTGATATATACATTTTTCAAATAGTTATAGAATTTTTAAGTTGAAAATTTAAAATCGAAAATTTTAACAAAAAATAGTGTTTTTTTAACTACGGCAGCAGTTTAAATGTAGAAGATAAAGTGTCGGGATAAATTTTTTTTTTTTATTTTATAGTACATAAAATAAACTTTAATTTGATATATGTTTAAAGGACGCAGTATTGCCGGAACATTTTCAAAAATTAAGTTGAAAAATTTATTTTTTGTAAAAAAGTTGCTATTTTAAATCTCCCCCAATGAGCAGGTTAAGTGTTAGATTTTCAAAAAAATGATATCAAATGAAAGGTAAATATTTAAGGTTTTAGTATAAAAAAAAATTATGTTGATTTGTTGATTTTTCAAAAAGTTATGGAAGTTTNGGGTTATTGAAATCTAAATACTATTTCAAAAAATGAAAATGATTAATACTGGCTTATTCTGATTTTTAATTTTTTAGAATTATTTATTTAGAAATGCCTAAATCAAATAGATATTGCAGGTGGGTAAGACTGTATCAACCTGCACTATCTATATCAAATACATTACTACAGAGTATTTGGTGTTTTAATTCTTTATGACTAGTTTTATTTGAACTGTGCTGTCGTAATATGCACAATGCTCTGCATTACACATCTTACATTATCAATAAAAAATGATTACTCTATATTTAATACCAATTGTAAACAAACAAATAATTTATTTATCTGATATAACATATACATTGTTGTACACTAGCTATTATATATATATATATATATATATATACATGTTAAATTGATTATTGTACGCTATACATCTTATCTTAAAATAACTATCATGTTATGTTCAATTTAATACAATAAATTGAGAATCACTAAAAGCGCTGACGACAACAACCTATGAAGGGGGTAATTAAAAATAATATAAAAAGGCTTAATTCTGCTTGCACATTAGTGAGTTAGTGAGCAAGCGTGCCAGCGAGCGGCTCAATTCTCTCTTCTTTTTGAAGATCTGAATTCAATAAGGAATTCAGGATTCTTCTATTTGATTTATTTTGAACAAACTAGCCGCGACCCCGTGTTGTCGTCGGTACATTTTAAAGCGATATCAAGTACAATTATTTTTGCGTCAATATTTTATTTATTTATTAAAAAAGAAACAGTATAAAACTGAACGCAACATATACAANTTTTATTTATTTATTAAAAAAGAAACAGTATAAAACTGAACGCAACATATACAAAAGAAGTAAGTAAATTTACATTAACCCAATTATTTAGAATTAATAACCTGAGTAAAGAATGGTAAAGCAATAGATTTTTAAACATTATTTAATTTAATTATTAATAACTAGTTAGTGCTTGGTCATATACTTCGACTGGGTGTCTGAGAGGAGGCCTCCGCCACTCCATGAACGCCTCAGTATTTCCACTAAAGCACATACCAGTTAACATCACGCTTCGACTGGGTGTCAGATAGGAGGCCAAGACCCCGGCCACTACAAGAATACCTCAGCGTTTTAAT
>NW_026099573.1:1920621-1920870 GCF_025091365.1 Daktulosphaira vitifoliae
AGCGAGTAAACGAAAACGTAAAGCAGAAGAAGAGCAAAAGATTAAATTGTTGCCGTCTTTTTCAAAAAACTTTATCAAAAATTCGGAAATTGAACCATCTTTTTCTACAAACTCTTTTTGAGCCAATGTAACACAAAATATGCCATCAAGTCCCTTACCTTCTTCTTCAGTCACCACTATTGCACATAAAACATCATCTAGTTTCTTACCTTTATCGATCAACGAATTTTTAGGTAAAATACCATCCAG
>NW_026099573.1:1920970-1928676 GCF_025091365.1 Daktulosphaira vitifoliae
TAATAAAAAAAAAAATGTTTAAATTATTATTATTCTGCAAGTAATTGAGTGGGTTATGATAAAAAAATCACCCTGTATGTAATGTAACTCGAAAAATATTTGTTTAAATAAAAAAAATATAAGATACCTTTTTTGTTTAAAATTGTTTTTTAAACAACTTTTGTACGAAATTTTTTTTTGTAAGTGAAATATTTTTTGAAAAAATTAAAAAAGCTCATATTTTTGAACTTTTGCAAGGCTGTAAAAAAAAAACTCAATTCCCATCAATGAGGAATTTTAGTATGCCATTATACATATCCTAATTCAACTTTTTATAAAATAAAAATTTGGTTGGGAATTGTTTCCGCCATTCGCCAAAATTACTCCTTTGTAGACTAACCTAAGTTGCGTTTTGTCAGTAAGCGTTTTGGTTGTTTCTTCCAAAGCCGTATCTAGAATATTTTGTGGGGGGGGGTCCAAAATTCGTATCATAATTATAGTCTTTACTATATTTAGATTTTATCATTTGGTTAAAAGTATGACTAAAATAAAAGTAATTATTTTTTGATAAATTTAATTAAATAATCAAAATATGCGCTTTTGCACTCATAGACTGATAGTCGACTTTTAATTCTGTTAATATTAAGTATTGACAAAATATAAAAAGAAAATAAAACATTGATGGTCAAATATACTAAATGTTAAACTATTAATATATTCCTCTCTTTTTGAAGTGCAAATTTGT
Source organism: Daktulosphaira vitifoliae (assembly GCF_025091365.1). NCBI lineage: Eukaryota > Metazoa > Arthropoda > Insecta > Hemiptera > Phylloxeridae > Daktulosphaira > Daktulosphaira vitifoliae. The sequence continues at coordinate 1,921,695 of NW_026099573.1, forward strand.
TAAGAACTTCTTCTGGATCCACTGGAATGTTTTTGTGGGCACTTAATAAAGCAAGTCCAGTTTATCTCTCTTGCCCAGTGAAATTTCGTAAAAATGTCTTAACGCGTTTAAGTGTCGAAAATGTTCGTTCAGGAGTAGCCGTAGAAACTGGCAGTGTTGCCAGTACTTTTAATGAAAAATAAATATTTGGAAATAGCTCAGGATTACAATAGCTTAATGATTCTACAGTTCCGCTTGGGCGATCGATATCTATGCAAGCAATCCATTTTCTTTTCTACAACCTCAATTCTGATGGTAATGAATCAACTTTCAAAAAACTTGAGTATAAACTAAAATCTGGTTCCAATATTGAAGTTTCATGCACATTTTTGGAATTAATAAATACAAAGAGGATAAAATTGTTTTGTGTTTTGAAAATCTTTCTTCAAGTTGACTAATAAAATCATCATAAAAAGGAATGGCTATAGATAAACGAAAATAATCCTCAGGAATTTCGGTATCAATATTAATTCTATTTTTTTGACGACTTACAATTCTAGGGATTTTAATTTTTTTTCGTCATTCACGGATATAAATAATTTTTCTGATTTACTAAATATTTCTTTAAAATGTACATTAATGTTTTTTCGAATATCTTTTATTTCATTTAAGACTGTTTCAACATGCTCTACTGCTTCATTCAAATCACATTTTATCGACTGCAAAGTTTTACACAATGGCAAAGTAATAGAAAAGAGAGTTGTCGCAGTTGTCAAACTAATAATAAATTCACTTGTTGTTATGCACTTATACGACTGTAATACTTTAGACGAAGTTTCAATGTCTGTAAATAATTGTAGCTCTTCTAATGTTATAACAATAGGTTTAAATATTTCTGAAAATCTTAGCATACCGTCGTGGTTTTCAACCCATCTAGTCTCACACATGGAAGTTAATTTTGTCCTTTTAGTCTGAGGGAGAAATTCTTTTATTTTATTTTTCAATAATTCAGTTTGTGTCGCCGATATTTTAATAAAATTTCCCACAGCCATTATTGTTCCTATACAGTTACGGATATGGCATGTGTTTGATGAATGAGCAAGTGCCAAATTAAAAGAATATGTGCTGCAGTGAACATAAAGTGCAGCAGGATATGTTTTTCTTATTATAGACTGAACGCCTTTGAAATTCCCACTCATGACCGCCGGGCCATCATAATCTTGACCAAGTAAATAGTCACAGTTTATACCGAGATTTTTTTAAGTATCTAAAATTACAGTGGCCAAATTTTGACCAGTGGTAGAGTGTACCGGAACAAATTGTAAAAAATCTTCTTTCACGACATAATTAATTGTTTGATTTTTTTCAACATTTAAATTACTCTCCAAGTAACGTATACACAAAGAAAGCTGTTCAATACGCGATATGTCAGTTGATTTGTCGACTAAAACGGAAAAACATTTTGCTTGGTTGGTTTTATAAACTAACTGATCTTGTATAATTTTTCCACATATGTTGATAAAATTATTTTGAATTATAGGACTTATATAGGTAGCATTTAACTTTTGATCGTCAGTGTGATGCGTAAGATTTTTATCTCCACACGAAATACGCATTCATAATAATGCTTGGAAATTTCCATCATTATAACGAGGTTCAGAATTATTTAAAGAAAGAGGACCATAGTCGTCAGTACCACGTAATGATATTTCTTGACGACCGCAAAGAATAATTGTTTGAATAATAGGAATTAATCTCTTTCTATTTTAATCAATTTGAATAGAACGAGCCGAATCTAATTTTTGAAGGATATTTGGACTCTTTTTGGAATAAATATTAATAAAATTATTTGCACGCATAGTATTACATTTGTGAAATTCAGTTTGACAGTGTTCATTAAATTTCTCAATATCATTTTTCCAGTTATTAAAAGGTTTTACAACTAATTTATTAAGTTTTTGATGACCACCTTTGCCACCAAATTTGTGACCAAATATCGCACAATATTTACAAACTGCACCTTGTTCAGCAATTTTTAAATAAACAACCCAAGGAAAACCTTTAATCCATCCTATTTGAAATTTTAAATTTTTTTTCAAATTTTTAGAAATTAGAAATTAATAATTTTCATCTGGTGTCCAAGGAGCAGTTAATAAATTACATTTTATTTCATCAGGTATATTAGTTTTACCAAAACAGTAGCTAATATCATTCTTTAATCGTTTGCTCCGGGTCCGATTTTAATATTTCTTTTTCGTTTGATTGCAAATCTGAGAGTGAATGGCTACATTGGCGTGTCTATTCTTGATGAAAAATTAGGGACATCCTTCGTCTAAAATAAAGTTCAAAACAAATTAGCATTACGTTTCTATAATTAAAAACTAAAAAATATGTTGGCTCATTAAACAATTTAACGTACCTTCGAAAGTTTTGAAAAATAATTTGATAGCAAATTTACGTTCTGCCGTTTACTCATTTTAAATTTACAAATAACTGAATTAATATAAATGAACATATATAAACAATCGTCAACACTGAAGTACAGTACTCCACAGTAAAAATACCAAACTTTTTATAAGATATTACAAAACTAAAAATAGCTTGTTAATTATTATTATTTAATATTTAGTCATCAGTCATTACTGAAGTATAGAAACGACAAACGATTGAGAATTTATATATTCAAATCGTGTAGATAAACATTGTTGTTGTATGCTAATCACTATCGTCGTTGTTCGACCGGTCGGCCGGCATCAATAACAATTTATTATATAATAAAAATTGATCACTTGTGGCTAATTAATTAAGTAAAATTAAAACTATATTAAAAATATTATTAATTTAAAAAACTAAAAAATATTAAAAATATTAAACTCAAAGCCACAAAAAATTAATGAAAAGTCGCGGATACGTATTTCGGAAACAATGTTACCATTATCAACGCTAAACACATACTGACAGTCAGTATGTGTTTAGTATTTTTTAGTTTTTTAAATTAATAATATTTTTAATATAGTTTTAATTTTACTTAAACAATTTATTAATAGATTTCTACTGAGAAAATTCCATTTCAATTTTTAAAATATCTGTCACATAATTTTTTCTTTTATTAAATTTACCATGTTAATACATATAATAATATATGGTATAATTGAATGGTCTATACAATTTAGTAAATGCAATTTTAAAATAATCATTATTATCAAAAATAGATAACCTTACAAACTTAGAAAATGTTGAAAAAATTTCGGGAAGGATTCAAACCCCGTGGACCCCCCCCCATCAGATACGGCCTTGAAGAAACTATCTTCGTATGGTGTAATTTATATTTTATCATTAAGGAGAAATTTTTAGTAAAGAAATCGATAAATAATTCCATCATTCATAATTTAATAAATATGACTGATACAGAACAATCATAATCTAAAATCAGTAATAATATTGATGAACTACCAGTTCAACATAATATGTACTTATTTCCTCGTCGGATGATATACAACAAAAATCTATCATTCAATCTGTCATGGTATTCAAAATATCCATTGATTGAGTATTCTAAACAAAAAGACAGAATTTATTGTTATTACTGTCGGCATTTCACTATAAATGTAAGTGACACTTCTGGACATCAATTTTTATTACACATAGCTATACGGATTGGAAACAAATAACTGATAGTACATTAAGACATCAAAATTCTGCCATTCACACATTAAGCTTGGAAAAATATAAAGCTTACAAAACTTCAAAAACGTCTGTAGCTGTGACATGCCAAATAAATAATTTTACTCAGCAACAAATATTAAAAATCTAGAAGTTTTAAAATCGTTGATTAGAATGGTTCTTTATTGTGCTCGTTAAGATATTAGTCTTCGTGGTCATTGGAATGAAAGGCTACAATTTTTAGTTGACAATTCATTCAACATCTAATAGTTCTGTCAATATTACAGCAGAAACAGAGCAGTATAAATAAGGTAATCCATTTACTATTTCATTCTCTTTTTTTTTCTACTAAGGTATCTTGTATTTTCAAATTGTGTGTTAATTTACTACTTGAATCTCAATGTTATTTTGAATTTGTGAATATTTTCTGTCCATTAACTGGACATGAATGTATAATTATTTTACACATTTTTAATTATATACAAAGTATTAATTAAATTATATACAAAGTTTACAATTTAACCTAAAACTTGATTCTCTTTTAGCCCGTCGTAACATGTTAGACACATCTTTCTTATTTAAACTAATTAACGGTATCATCTCCTGCCCTCCTCTCATAGATCGTGTATCATTTCACTTACCACAATATAATGCATGGTCATGCCTTACTTTCCATATTAAATTACACCGCACTAACTATGGTATAAATACCATTTAATATCCATTTAATAGAATTTTAACATTAGGTAATAAATCAAACTTTGATTTCTTTTTTGATAATCTATCAAATCTAAAACTTTATTATTTAAATTATTAATCTGTCCAAATAATATTAATTTTATTCATATATATTTGCATTATTGATCTTATGTACCTCCCCTAAATATTTATATCACAATTATTTTGTATATTACTTATTATGTAAACTATGTTAACCTGTACTTGAGCCTACCAGGCGTTTATTCAAATAAATATATATAATCATTAACTTCTCAAATATTAATAATATTTTACAAAATTTATTGTTTTCAAGTTATGTACTAAATAATTAATAATTTTTAATCTAATACCTATTTATTATTTTAATGTCGCAGGGAATTTTTTGGAGTCGATTAAACTGTTAAGTTTGGAAAACAAAATCTTTGAATCGAATCTAATGTTACTTCAAAAAAATGTAAAGTATACATCAAATTTAATTCAAAATGATATTCTAGAAGTAGCTGCTATTGTAGTTGGACGCAATATTGTAAATGAAATAAAAAAAAGGTAGCGACATATTCAGCATAATTGCAGACGAAGCACGTGATATCGGTAAAGAAGAACAAATGAGTTTGTGTATAAGGTACGTTTTTAATTCTATAATAAAAGAGCGTTTCCTGGGTTTTATATTATTAAAGGACCTTAATGCTCAAAGTTAGAGTAACACTATACATAAGTTTTTAAATAATATGAACTTAGATATAACAAAATGTATTGCACAGTCTTACAATGGTGCATCCGTGATGTCGGGTTGTAATAATGGGGTGCAAGCCAAAATTCGAGAATTATCAAAAAGTACAAGTCCATATGTACATTGTTACTTTCATAGACTCAACTTAGTTTTAGTGGACACATCGAAAAAAGTTGAAGCACTCGATGAAATAATAGGATTGTTAGTAGCAATTTAATTGGTTAAAAAACCGAACGGTCAAAAAATCTCGTTTACATATTAAAGGAGAACAAAAAAAAAAACAGATATTAATAAAAAAAAATAGTTGCATCTATACTTTTACAATTTGAGAATACGATGAACGTCTTCGGGTACCCACAGGCTATTAATCACGGCATTACCGCTAAGCACGACGGATATACGTCCCAAGTAAGCAACTGGTTTTAGACAGTTTAACTTAGCTTGCAAGATTTTGGGACACCCCGGAATAAAATGCACTACGTCACCACATTGTACTAATATTATATACACGCCTCATCCCATATAAAACCTATAGATATAAAAAAAATCACAAACAAAATATATATAACATGACAGGTGGTCTTGTAACACGTCTGCCATTTTGAGGGACCTAACTAATAAAAAACTAATAAAAATTTTTAAAAAAATTTCGCCACACGTGCTTATGGCACGGCGCACTAATAAAAAACCTATTCTGGCTCAAAACATAGAAAGCAGAAATTTTACGTTACCAGCCCCGAAGGGCTAAAGAAATTGAAGGCAGGTTTAGCCGACGCCAATAAATGAAAAATCTACATTATAAAAAAAAATAGCGGACACTCACGTAAAAATATATATAAAAAAAACAATTGGTTGCAACGCACACAACAAACATCACTACCGCTACGGACGAAAATTAACCAACAACGAGTTTCGACAATGGATAATTTCCGACCAAACTTTCGTCGTTTGATCCGGCGTTTCGTTGGCGACAACACTGCTAGCCTTTAGAATAGAGATCAACAAATTTTACTACCCAATGCCGGAAATTATTAAGAAAAGTTTGAATTATCACATATCATAAGGTGACAATGTAGGTGGTGAGTAGTGCAAACGACGTTCAAGATAGGAAAGGAGCGGGCTGAATATTCACACAAATGCCATCCATGAACCGGTCCGAAGTAGTACACAGCTGACTATCTCGCACACGCACAAACAAATCACAACACCTTATCATGATTATTTAACTGATAAATGCCGTCGTAGTACGCATTCGGCTCAACCATGATAATTCAGAACACAAATATATGTACATATACAAATAGACAAAAATAAACAGATATTTTTTGTCACGTTACATGTTCTTTTTGTGTTTTAAGCTTTAACTGTTTTCTGAATATCTATATTTTTAGCGAATAAATTGCTTTAGACATCCATCTAGCGTGATGAAAAGCACTAAGGTAGTGAAATTTTACACCAGGTGTTGTACCCAAAATAACACAACTCGAAAATTATTTGTAGTTGTTTCTACATTGTTTGATCGTTAGTGTTTCCAAACAAAATTTTATTATATTATTTTTAATGTGTTCAAATGCATTTTTTATAATTACATTATNAATTTTATTATATTATTTTTAATGTGTTCAAATGCATTTTTTATAATTACATTATTGATACCAATATCAAAATTCAACACATCTAGTCCAACTTTCTTTAAATTTTTTAAAAATTGGTACATCTAGACCAGTTGTACATAAATTAAGTTTAACCTCGAAAACATTTTTTAGTACTAATTCCAAAATATGATTATGACATGGACCCCTATATTTTAAGGACCCCTCTAATACATATATATAAATATACAGGGTGTTCAGTAAGTCAGGAAACGGGTATCTATTGTTCTCATTGTTA
>NW_026099573.1:1928776-2015026 GCF_025091365.1 Daktulosphaira vitifoliae
TCAGCTGAATTTGGTTACAGATATAATAGGGCTTTCGAAAAATTGTATTCACGGGCCTCAGTGAACGTAGTTCCGCCACTGGTTTTAATACCTCTATGAGAGGAACTTAATTTGTATCTTTTTATATANGGTTTTAATACCTCTATGAGAGGAACTTAATTTGTATCTTTTTATATATACTTGTCTTTACTGTTCTAAACCCTCGGACTCTACAACCCCGATAGAACCTCGTTGCTCCTGAATTGACCAAATCCCTAACATCCAACATTGGTCAAATTAAATTACCCAAACAACCTCTTTTTTGCTTATTTTTGTATTACTACAGTGCATTGTATAAAATTATAATCAATTTTCGTTGCAAATAATATAATAGTTTAAATAAGAATCGTGAGTTATCACAATTGTGATTGTAGTAAGTATTCAATTATTTGTGGAGTTGTAATATCAAAAAAATAATCGAATTATGAAACTGTTGGTGCAAATTAAAAACTGTATTTTCGTATAATTGGTTTGGTGTAAAATACATAATCTAAATTTGGTGCAAAAATTACACTTCACATATTTCACTACTTATAAACTCTCCGTAATTCTAGACGAATTGATCTATGCTAGATCAATATGCATTTAAGCAAAGGTTAAAATCTTTTAAAAAAGAATCTTTAAAGATCAGTTTAAAATCGTTTCTGACGAAGAAAATAAAGAACCGAGAACTGAACGTAAACCTCAAAGTATTAATTTAAAAACCTTTTTAAAGTATCGTAACCCTACCAAAAACCGGTTCTTTAACGTCTATTAGAAACAGTAATAAATTTTATTTTTTTTATTGTATAAAGCAATAAAAAATAAAATAAAGGAATTCATATGATTACTACTATAACTAGATAACAACAAGAACAACATAGAACTACAACTAGATAAGTTAGATAACAAATATATATATACTTTTTTAGATTTGCATTATATTTTTCTGACATGTTATGTTTTTTTGAAAATATTTTCAATATTTTTAATTTCTACGGCTTCTCAATTTTTCGCATTTCTATAACTTCTTATAATTTTTGAAATTCTATGGTTTCTTAATGTTTTTATAATTTCTATGGCTTCTCTAAATGTTTTGCATTTCTATGTTTTCTTAATATTTTTCTGTTAAAATGTCTTTTTACTGTTTTGGAATTTATATTGTATCTTATGTTTAATTTGATAATGTTTTATTTGATGATCAAAAACTAAAAATAATAACTATTCCTAATAATACTTTAGCGTAGATGCAATTGAAACATTTCCAATAAAAATGGCTATCTAATTACAGTAAATTGTTTGGCCGTAAAGTACAAATTTAATAATTTCTAAATATATTTATTTGTAAATTCAAAAACATAAAATTGAATAATTTTGTTATTTGAAGTACATTATATCTCTAATTTTGTTTGAATGAATTATCTGAAGCTGAATAGATAAATTTGTAAGTGATCAATTTTTTACTTGTCTGTCAAATCATAACCATTTTATAATTATGTAAAATATAATAAAAACGACTTTAAAATATTATTGTCTTTTTTAGAGAAAATTCTCAGAAACATATCACCTTACCACAATACCACCTTTTAGAAGCTTAAAATTATAATATAAATGTTATTATATTATATAAATTATTAAATTGATACCTACATTCTTAAAATAATTATTTTTTTTTACTAAAACCCTAATAATTTTAGAACCAGCTCTTAACTAGAGACCTTAAAAAAAATTTAAGAACCCCTAATAGAACCTAAACCTCTTCATTTTTTATTTTAACAATGTATTTAAAAACAATTCCTAAAAATATTAAAGGTACCAGTCTCTGCATTTAAAATGTAAGTTACAGTTTCCTTATAAGTAAAAAAATTACTTATGCCCCTATTTCTAATTCAAAGATACATTTATTTTTCAATATGACATAATGTATTTTTTCAAGATACATGTAATTGATATGGCTGGCATTCAGTGGTCAAATTCATTAATATATACTAATAAAAGTACCACAGCGAATAGAATTAAACTCAGTCTTAACACACTGTTTTTGAGGTTAGCAGAAGCTAAACAGTCAGATAATATTGAAAATGTATTAAGGGCTAGCAAACATTTATCGCCAGTGTTAAATTTCTGTAAAAACTCAATCTCCTTAAACAGCAATTTCAGGTATTAATAAAACCTAAAATTAGTTTAATATCTAAAATATATATTTTTAATTATTCTAATTAAATTTATCTTCCAGGTTAGTTTGTCACATAAGACCTGAACATTCTAACTTAGAGATATCTTTATCTACGTTAAGTTTAGCTACCTCATTGGAAATGATGCCATCACTGAGTGTTCGAAGCTATTTTCCATCAAATGATATAGATTTAATAAAAGTAAATATTTAATGATAATAAAATTGTTATCTATAAACAGATATGTTCAAATTCTTGAAATATTGTATTTTTAAATTCCAATTTTTTCTTGGTAAATGTATGCCATAAAATTCCTCACTTGTTGGTTCAATTAAACATGGAATATTAAAGTCGACCTGGTGCATGTTTGAGCACCCGGCATATAATTTCTAGTAAGCTTCGAAATAGTATTTGAGAATTTATCATGAGGAGACAGATTGGTCTGATGTATTTTAAAATGCACATAAATAGCAGCATTAATCTAAGTACACGAAAATTTGAACATGGTCTAATATTTTCTTTTATAACTTGATATTGTTTTTGTATACCTGCATCCTTTAATTCCTTATTTTCTACAAGTAATTTACCTTTAATTAAAAGCGTAAATTTGATTGTAAAAATAATCTATTTTTCGTACCATAAAATAATTTACTTAAATTTTTTATTAAGTAGCACTTATAGTACAGACATTTTTAAGTGCCCGAAACCACTCTTTAGTTATATTCATTACTAGTTTGTTATATACTATAAATAAATTTAAATATAATTAATAATAATATTGCGTGACATGGCATGATAAGAAATAATATTCCTTAAAAATAAGAAAAAAATCACAATGTTCACTTCTTTTATTTTCTGAGTCTGTATTATATTACTATTTTTCAAATGATAAAGTATTTATATATTATTATTTCAGACTAATTTGTATAAACTAAATAATGATTCAATAAACTTAAAATTAGTTGACGACCTAGTGAAGGTAGAAAATATTCAAAAGTATAAGAAAATTAAAGCTACTATTAAAATGTACAACAACCAAACTTTAAAACATGATTCATTGCCGGATATTTTACCACCCATAGCTTTTTCAATGTTTAGAGAAGAACTACGATTATTGTAAGATTTTAATAATTAGCAGGGCTAATTGTCATTAGAACTTAAATTAATTTTTTTAATTAAATAATGAGGCCGGGTGAGTATGATGAAAACATTTCTCACCCGGCCCTATCGTGGAAAAAAAGCGCTAGAAATTGCACGGGCCTAGAGTGAAACATTTTGAGGGTATTTTTAAAATGCAAGGCTAGGTGCGTTTGGATTGGCATTTAGACATGTACAAGAAATCAATTTTCTGTCTATAGAATGAAAGGTGACGAAATTAAGTTTAATGAAGAGTTTAAAAAAGGAGCAAAGGAACAAATAAAGGATAACGTGTTTGGTGACGTTGGTAAGTAAATCATGCTTAATATTAGCGCCAAGTTTTGAGCTTAATGATAATTACATAGTGTGTAATACGAAATTCTAAAGATGAGTAGTGACTACACAAACTATAATATTATCGGTTTGGGGTAAATAGGTTTTATAAAATTAGCGTATAACACGAAAAAAAAGTAATTGTAAAGATAAACCATGCTTATTATTGCAATTGCACAATATTACAACTTCCCTGAAGTATAGAAATAAAAACTAAAAATTTTATTAGCTAATAATAATTACGATTTTTTATACTTCAGATGTAGAAAAAAACTATGAAACATGGATATTGGATACAAAAGAAATTTTTAACAGAGTATGTAAGATTACAATTTTTATCCAAGTGTGTTATTAAGTGAATTTGTATTCATTTTTGAATTAGGTAGAAAAACTAAATGCGATGGTCGATGAAATAATGCTTGTAGATATTATACCTATTAGTACAAATCAACAATGGCTGAAGTTTCTTAAAGAAAATGATGGATTGTTTGAGGACGCCAAATATAAGAAAACCAAACTAGAAAAAGCTCGATAGTTAGAAATATTTACAATTTAATACTTTTAACCTTCATTTTTATTTCTTAAACTCCATTTCATAGGTTTTCTTCGCTTGTTATTAAAATTAATGATTTTTTTTTTAATTTTATTGAATTACACATAAACTAGATTTAAAAAGTTAAAGAGTAAAAATAGAGAAAATGATATTAAAATTAGTAAAACAATTTTTTAAATATAGCTTATGTCAAAAAAAAAGCAAAATAGTATTCCTATTGAAGACTAATAATTTAAAAAGTATTATCTAAGAACCATACTTGGGTAGAATACTGTTTCAAATTGTTATATCAAACATAAAAATTAATCTATATATTATTTATTGTATAATATACTTTACTAAATTTAGAGAATCAAAGTTGAAGCCCAAAAATTTAGAACACACACGTTTTGTATTTACAAAGTATTCCTAATAATGTTGTAAATTATAAAAACATCGAATATTTATACTTCAAAAATAAATTTTTTTACCAAGCGGAGTGAGAAAATTTTTTTCGTCTTTGGAACATAAGCACTTCCAAATTCAAAACGCTATTTGCGCCTATGTCCTTAGATATTGAAAACTATATAAATTGCATAATTTAGATTGATTAATAATGTTTTTAGGTTAGATAAGGTTTTAAAATAATTATTATAAGGATATTTAGGAAAGTAACTGTTCAAGTTTGCTAAGGTCACTTATTCTTCTCTAAATGTGTCAAATGGGGATATTAAAAAAATCTGAAACTAAAAAAAATGATTTATATTACAATTAATAGAAACTTTTTTTTTTAAAGTTCACTCGAAATCAATTTTAAAAAATACATGGAGAGACTACTAGACATAAAACATATGCGTCTAAAAATAAACAAAAAAGGTGAGTGATTTTACAATAATTTATATTACTCAAATCTATTATTTTTAGCTGTAGTTGATAGTTTCAAGGCTTTAAAAATAAATTACATAGATAGTGAATATGTAAAATTTTATCCGTATCCCTACTTTTCTATTATTTAATATTACTGAACATTATGCAATGAACAAGAAGACTCGATAATAACGAAGTTTGAATAATACTTGAATACCTCGCAACATTAATAATATGCAGTAAAAGAATATCAAAAACCTCTAGGTTCATAGTATGCTAACTCAATTAATTAATTTAAAAAATTTATATTCAACAAAAAAAAAATTAATTAAGATAAGAATAGAAAAATATCAATAGAACATTGAAAAAAATAGATATTGTTTTTAAAAAAATAAAAACCCAGCTCAGGGGGTTGACGCACAGTGGTGACGTGGCATAGTTGGATCAAGTATAATGATATCTGACAGTGATTAAAATCACTATCAAAAAAAAAACGCTTCGATGCAAATCTTTAGATAGCGTTTAATTTTAAAAAATTGGTGGATTATTCAAAAAGTTACATGATCTGCTAGTTCCTTATTAATATCCTGATTAAGTATGTCGAATGAAAAAGGGATTATTAAAAATATTATTTCTCACAAAAAAATTATGTTGATCCATACATTTTTCAAATAGTTATAGCAGAATAAAGTTAAAAATGTAAAATACAAAATCGAAAATTTTCACACAAAAATAGCATTTGTTAGCTATTTTCACCATGAAGATAAAATAAAGCCCGAATTTTTTTTTTGCATAATAAAGTAAATTACATTAGCTTTAATTTAAGATATATATATAAAAGTGTCAGACTTTCTGGAACACTTTCAAAAGTTAAGTTGAAAAAGTTCTACTTTCTAAATGCATTTTTTAGATTTGAACCCCCCTCGTATATAGGGAAATAGTCCGATTTAAAAAAACAGTATGTCGAATGAAAGATGTATATAAATACTACTTCTCATAAAAAAATTATGTTGATCCATACATTTTTCAAATAGTTATAGCAGAATAAAGTTAAAAATGTAAAATACAAAATCGAAAATTTTCACACAAAAATAGCATTTGTTAGCTATTTTCACCATGAAGATAAAATAAAGCCCGAATTTTTTTTTTGCATAATAAAGTAAATTACATTAGCTTTAATTTAAGATATATATATAAAAGTGTCAGACTTTCTGGAACACTTTCAAAAGTTAAGTTGAAAAAGTTCTACTTTCTAAATGCATTTTTTAGATTTGAACCCCCCTCGTATATAGGGAAATAGTCCGATTTAAAAAAACAGTATGTCGAATGAAAGATGTATATAAATACTACTTCTCATAAAAAAATTATGTTGATCCATACATTTTTCAAATAGTTATAGCAGAATAAAGTTAAAAATGTAAAATACAAAATCGAAAATTTTCACACAAAAATAGCATTCGGTAGCCTTTTTATCATGAAGATAAAATAAAGTCTGAACATTTTTTTTTCATGATAAAGTATATTACATTAGCTTTAATTTAAGATGTATATAAAAGTGTCAGACTTTCCAGAAAATTTTCAAAAGTTAAGTTGAAAAAATTAATTTTTTGTGATAAAGTTGTCATTTTAAATCCCCCCCTGTGGGCAGGTAAAGGGTCATATATAAAAAAAAATATACCAAATAAAAATTAATGATATCATGCATCTATATAGAAAAAATTATATTGATTCGGTTATTTTTAAAAAAGTTATGGCTATTTTAATTAAAAAAAATTTAAAAAATTTCGAAAATTAGCGATTTTTAAATTTGTAATTTTTTTTGGAGGTTTCCCCCATTTACGGGGAACGAGGAAATTTTTTTCAATTTTTGAGGGTAATGTCTTCGACTAGATACGATTTGTGATCTTTTGACGTATCATTGAAAGAAATCAGTTCGGTGAGAGCTGAGAAAAAGTGGTAACAGACACACACAAAAAAAAACACATCATAGTAAAACCAATACCTTCTCAGCTTCGCATCAAAGCTAAAAGTAGACCTAGCAATACAATCTTAATGAGGTATTTGACATAAAACGTGTTAATATTGATACATTTAACTTTAAATTAAACAATTTAATTTTAGTGTCCTATATTTTCGATTTAATTTTTCCATAGTTCTTTTTCAAGTGTCGATAGAAATAGTAAACTGAAACGTTTTAATTATAGATTGAGATATTATCTTGTAAGGCAAAGAAAAAAGAAAGAGAAAAAGTCAGTTTCTAAAAAAAAAAAATAAGTTTATTTGGAGATTAATTAATTTATACTTAATTTATTAATGTTCACTTTCTTATCAATCAGTTAAAAAATACTAATTTTCGAGTTAATATAGTTTTAAATAAATGCGAGGTTTTGTAACGTAATAGAGTAATAATCTATGAGTTATACTGAAAATAAGTATTGTCAAGAATGCATTAAGGAGGGTAGATGTTACCTTCCACCACAGTCGGCAATCTTTTATCATATAAATTGTTGAATAATAATCAGGAAAAGTAAAATACACTCTCGGTTGTGGCTTAATAAAACCTTGCTTTTCATATTTCTGTAACTTTATTAAAAATTACTTGAAAAGTAAAATTAAACTTTTAAAAGAAAATTTTTCAGAATTAGCAACTGATACACTTTCACTTGATTTTGAATGGACTTTAAAACAAAATATTATGAATCTTTTACACGAGCAAAGAGAACTGCATATGTTCATTGGTAATGTAATTGATGAAATAAATACACAAATATTAAAAATGTTAAATTTTAAGGACAATATTGATATGAAGTTTAGAATACAGGTATATTAATTAAACAGATGATAAAGTAATATAAATTTTTATAAAATTTATAAATTCTTAAATAGTAATTTAAATTAAATTAAATTTTTTTAATGTTTTAGCACATTGTATTAATCTTCAATGAATATTTTTCCATACGTTTTTATATTTGAGCATTATGCTTCGTTTAAATCATACAACTACTAAAACTTTAGAATAATTTGTCGAAGATATTACAGTGTGCTTCCATATCTTTGATATTTATCATAAATATGAAAACGTTTCTACGTTTTCTTCAATTAATTTTAGTTGTATTTTTCTTAAAAATAATAATAATAAAAATATACTCAAAAAGGACAATTTATACTCTAAATTCAAAATTTAATAGTCTTTATTATAATAAATAGAAATATTGATGATATTTACTTAAAAGAATATAGTTATATAATAAAATAGGCGCTAAGATTTTAAATCAATAAAAATTCTAAAAACAATATGTTATTTTAGTTGAAAAAAAAATAAAAAACGGTCTTGTAACTGTAAACCGAAAGGTTTATAATAAGATTAGTCCGTATCGATATCATATATGTATAATAAAAGACCCTCACTATTTTCATTTTATGGCTTCAATCGAATAAATGCAATATTATATAAAATACTGAGTTTGAATGTTGAAAAATATAATTGCGGCATATATCCAATGGCTGATAGGTTACAATAATGAACTTTAGAGATTTATTATAATTTATACAGAGAAGGATATTTTCTCATATGTGTCAAAAAATTTTAAGTAAATATTATCAAGAATGGGTTTTAGTATTTCAAAGATGTCGATTTCAATAAGACATTATTGAAATTTGAATTGATATTGTTTCTCTAGAAAATTGCTAAAATAAGGTTTTGGAAAAATATAAAAATAATATAGAATATATATAAGTTCGTAAACTAACAAGCTTTATAAAATAATTTATGAAATTATAATTTTTTGTTGAAATTACTGTTGAAAATTATTTTTGATAAAATTGGCATATAAGCTATCTTTATTTGGGAAAAATAATACTTAAAATTTAAGTATTAAGTTAAACGTATTATGTTACTTTTATTTAAAATTAAATTTTTACTTTCAGAAACATCAAAAACAGAATGTAACAAACATCGAATAAATTTTATTCAACTTAAAAAAAAATTCATTAAAAAAATATTTTGTTTTAAAATAAATGCATTAAATATATTAAAATTAAATAAATTTAAAAATTACTAATGGATATTAGTTAACTCATTTATAAGATTGACATGACAGTAACAAAAACAAAACATATACATATAAACAAGGGTAAATAGACGTTAAAATATACATAATAAAAGGTGACAATAAATGAGTATAATACAAGATATTTTATATAATAAGAACACTAAAGGTTGAATATTATTACACATAAAAATTTATAATTATGATTTTCAAAAGATTTTTTATTATTAAAAGAATCGTCTTGATTTAAGAGTTTAAAATTTGAATTGGTTTAATCATAACAATAAAAATGATCATTATGAATGAAAATCATTCGACACTTTTTAAACAAACTATGTGCACATTTTCGTAAAAATATTTTAATTTTATAATTATTTTACTCGTGTAAAAGTTAGACAGAAAAATACAATTATTTATCATTAAGCACATAGGCCGTAGCATTAACTGATAACTTATTTAAATTGTAAAAAAAAAAAATTGCGGATGTTTATACACACAAATATAATTTGTGTATGAAAAAAAAACAAATTATCTCTTAGAGATAAATAATCATAGAGCCACACAATCATTAATGCTAACAAGGAAAACATGATTTTTTTACTTCAGGTCCTGGACGACTGAGCTTTACTAAGTCCGGTTGGTCTGTTTCTTCTATACACTGACCCATCATTGAATTAATTAAAAATCTATAAATTTTAAAACTAAATTAGTAAATATTTATTGAAAACAAATTGAACTCAATATATATTTTAAAACTTAAAATACAAAATTGAAAAAATTGTAGTATAGTATTACTTCACGACTAACGAATATTCAAAGTAGTTAATTATTTAAAAGAAAAAATAATTACTGCATAGAATCATTGACCATCAGTCCTTCTTTGGCTGAAGTTTCCGTCCAGCCAATAAAATTATTTTCTTTATAAAACGTTTCTATGTCCAATTGATCGATTTGTCTTTGAGGCAAGTCACACTAGAAAAAATAATAACATTCATTGTAAAATTGATTATTTAATTATGATTTGTTTTTAAGTAAAATTATATGTTGTTGTGTACATAACAAACAACCAGTTTATTGACCGATTAAGGTAATGATGAATATTATCTAATCATAAATATCCGAACATTATCTAAGCTATTTTACATTTAAAATACATTATAACTTCAACAATTTAACTTGACTTAAAATAACAATAAGTAGTTTTGGGTTTTAAGATTTTTTAAAAGTATGAATATACGCTTGTAAAATTAAACGATCGCATTAAAATTTTTTACTAGAAGATTTTAAGTCATTCATAGATTACACGATAACATACAATATTATTAAATAATTATAATCTCATTAAAACAATGACATTTAACGAATATTATAATATAATTAATACTAACCATTCTTAAGTCATAGTCAATAAAATAAATAATAGGCGAATTATAAAGAATGTTTAGTAAGTAAGGAAACAGCCCAATGTTATAAATAACGAGAACAATAGAAACCCGTTTCCTGACTTACTGAACATTCTGTATAATTTTATATTTGAGAAACTGAGTCTTGAAACCATATTAAATGTAGTAATAATGGAATATATAATAATTATGTGTTTATTAATGATTAATATATTGTAAAATGAATAGAAGCGTTGGATAAATTTACAAACTGCACTTTCAGTGGACTCCAGAAAATAATCTAGTAATTTTAATTTCATCAACTATTTAGATAATCACAAGAAAAATATTTTCAAGCTTCTACAGAAAATTTAAAAAATTATTTTTTAATAATTTAAAAAAAGGTCTCCGGGTATATATAATAATGTATCCATTCCCATATCATTTGAATAATGATGAAAACTATTAATTCGATAACTGACGACTAGTTCGAAAAATGTGCAATTATTGTCTCAAATGTTTAATAAAAAAAAAAGTTTAAAAGCTTTTAATTTTATTCAATATTCTTTTTATTTAACTTCTGTCCCAATTATGGTGTGATGAGTATCCTGGTATTTTACCACACTGGGTTGGGAAACTTCTTACTTAAGCTTTTTTTTTGGTCAGAATGAATTTTTCTATGATTTAGTAAAGACAAGTATTTAATATCATATATCGATATGCGCAACGAAAAAGGCAGTATTTTACTTTTTCTAACTTTTCAGGATATCAAACATAAAATATACATATATAGAGTGGTTAAGTAAGTAAAGAAGTTTCTATTGTTCTCATTGTTTGTAACAATTTACCTGTTTCTTTACTTACTGAACACTTTGTATATGGTTACAATACATATATATGTATGTATGTAATACTACTTTATGTTTATCAATTTCCTAAGTAGTTTAATTCCGATCCAAACCAAATTTTCAATATTTTGAAGAAAGTTATTATAATAATAAAACCTAAATTCAAATACCTCATATTACATGTTAAAATGCATAGTAATAAAATTAAATATTGATCTCACTTTATTTCCTAAGAGCATGCAGGGTATTGGACTACCATCCGATTGCGTACATTTAGCATCCACATCTTTTTTCCATTTGAGTGTATTTAAAAATGAATTTTTATTTGATAAATCAAACATGATCACACAACCATGCGCGTCCTTGTAGTATACTCGTGTCATCCACGTAAATCTTTCCTGCCCTGAAATCCAATTTAAAAACGTTACATTTTAATACTACTTAAAGAAGATTAATGTCCATACATGGACATAATATTTAGTTAATTTAAGTTATTTAAACAAAAGCAAGTAATCTCTTCTACTGATTTCATCATTAACTTTTAAATTTTATGTAACATAATGATACATCACATCAGTGGTCAGTATCAAGTGTAATTTTGATTAAAGTTATTTTAAAATAAACCTTCTTCAGTTATAAAAATATAAAGTTAAAAATGTAAAAAATAAAATCGAGAATTTTAATAAAAAATAGCATTCGGTAGCCATTTTCACCATGAAGACAAAATAAAGTCTGAAATTTTTTTTCCCATAATAAAATATATTACATTAGCTTTAATTTAAGATTCATATAAAAGAGTCAGTATTTTCGGAATACATTCAAAAGTTATTTTGAATCCCCCCTGTGGGCAGGTAAAGGATCAGATTTATAAAAAAAATGATAAGTAAACACCTCATGTATCTATTAAAAAAAAATTATAGCAGTTTTAGGTAAAAAAAAATTGAAAAATGTCAAAAATTAGTGATTTTTAAATTTTAATTGCTTTGAAGATTTCCCCCATTACCCAACCTCCATTTACGGGGAAAGAAGGAAATTTAAAATTTTTGAGGATAATATCTTCGTCTAGATATTTATGTGATCTTTTGACGTATAATTGAGAAAAATCGGTCCAGTGAGAGCTGAGAAAAAGTAGTGACAGACACAAAAAAATAAACACATAATAGTAAAATTTAAACATTCTCATTTCCGCATCGAAGCTAAAAACAATTACAAATATGTGGTTTGAAAACAACAAAAAACTGATTTTTTAATGCTACATTTTACATGTTACAATTTTTTCTCAGACTTTTATGTTGTATTAAGCATATATATAACTAAAAAATTTAAAAAACATTTTTAAATTCGATACGGAGCTGAGAAAGTATTAATTTTATCGTGATATGTTTATTTTTTTTTGTATCTGTTACTACTTTTTCTCAGCACTCATTGGACTGATTTTTCTCAACGATACGTCAAAAATCACAAATTGTAAATTTTTCCTTCGTTTCACGTAAATAGTGGAAATCGCCCAAAAAATTACGATTTTTAAAATCAGTAAATTTCGGAATTTTTAGCTTCGATGTAAAGCTGAGAAGGTATTGGTTTTACTATGATGTGTTTTTTTTTTTTGTGTGTCTGTTACTACTTTTTCTCAGCTCTCACAATACCAATTTCTTTCAATGATACATCAAAAGATCACAAATCGTATCTAGTCGAAGACATTACCCTTAAAAATTGAAAAAATTTCCCTCGTTCCCCGTAAATAGGGGAAACCTCCAAAAAAATTACAAATTTAAAAATCGCTAATTTTCGAAATTTTCGAAATTTTTTCAATTTTTATACTTAAATNCCCTCGTTCCCCGTAAATAGGGGAAACCTCCAAAAAAATTACAAATTTAAAAATCGCTAATTTTCGAAATTTTTTCAATTTTTATACTTAAAACTACCATAACTTTTTCAAGAATGAACAAATCAATATACTTTTTTTTTTATAGATACTTGATGTCTTTACCTATCATTTGCTATATTTTTTTTATAAATTTAATCCTTTATCAGCCCACATAAGGGGATTTAAAATGACAACTTTTTCACAAAAATTAACTTTTTCAACTTAACTTTTGAAAGTGTTCCGGAAGGTCTGACATTTATATATATATCTTAAATTAAAGCTAATGTAATGTACTTTATTATGGAAAAAAAAAATTTCGGACTTTATTTTATCTTCACGGTGAAAATGGCTACCAAATGCTATTATTGTGTGAAAATTCTCGATTTTATTTTTTACATTTTTAACTTTATAATGCTATGACATATTGAAAAATGTATGGATCAACACAATTTTTTTTGAGAAATAATATTTTTTAATAATCCCTCTTTCATTTAACATACTTTATCTTAATCGGGATATTAATAAGGAACTAGCAGATCATGTAGCTTTTGGAATAATCCACCAATTTTTTAAAATTAAACACTATCTACAGATTTGCATCGATGCGTCTTTTATGATAGTGATTTTAATCACTGACAGATATCATTATACTTGATCCAACTATGCCACGTCACCACTGTGCCGCGACCCCGCTGTGCTGGGTTTTTTTTTCTAAATATTGTCACAACTTACTGAAAAATGAACAAATCACAATAACTTTTTTTTACATTGAAACCTTAAATAAACTCTTTAATTTGATATAAATTTTATGACTGATAATCTGACCCTTTACCAGCCTACAGGGGGGGGGGATTCAAAATAGCAAATTTTTTACAAGCTCAACTTTTCAACTTAAGTTTTAAAAATGTTCTGGAAATACTGCGTCCTTAAAACATATTTCAAAATAAAGCTTATGTTACGTACTAAAAATTAAATATATATATATATGTCCCGATGACTTATCTTCTACTTGCAAATGGCTATCGTAGTTAAAAAAATACTATTTTTTTTTTTGTTCAAATTTTATTTTTTTTTTGTTTATTTTAGAATATTTTATAAGGGTTTGACATAGTAATGAGTCCACCAATAAATATAAAATTTACATGAATCTAACTTGTATTAAATATAAATTTATACTTTATTTTGATTATTTTTCCTCTTCAAACTTAAGAAAAGTTTTTTGAATTTTTGAAAACTTGAAAATTTTTATAAAAAGTAATACTTTTTCAACATAACTTTTGACAATGATCCGGGAAATCTGCGTTTTTTAAATATATGTTAAAATAAAGCATTATTTCATTCACTAAAAGTTCAAAAAAAAAATTTGTACCGACGACCTGTTTTCTATTTGAAAATGGAAGTTGAAGTAGAACAAAAAATTGAAGTTATTTTTGCTTTTGTAATAATCCACCAACTTCTTAAAATTAAACACTATCTACAGATTTCCATCGAAGGACCTCTTATGATAGAGATTATAATCACTGCCAAGTATCATTTAAGCTTGTCCAAACTATGCCACAACCCCACAATGCTACCGTTTTTTGAAATTAGGTCCCCCAACAGAAGTAATGAACCTAGAATAAGTGTATTTTTATGAAATTTCTAACTTTGTAGGCCTCTAAATCGCAAGAAAATTGTTTTAAATATTTTAAATTTAGTTGAAATATAAATTATACATTACCACATTTTAATACCACCATAAATAATAACTTCTTAATGGATTTTAATTGAACTCAAAAACGCCAATTTACATAGAAAAACGTCATGTTAAAAAGTCATTAAAGTTTGCAATTTCACATAATTTTTTTTTTTTTTTTAATGTTAACTTAAAATTATAATAAAGTCAACTCTAAAATTTTATTCGATTAAATTAATATTGAATAATGTTTGTGTTTTTTAATAACGTTCTGGCTATTTTTAACATTTTTTACATTAAAATAGCCAAAAAAAAAAGGGAAGGTCATAAAAAAAAATTGTTTTAATCCAAATATAGGACAATGAATACACACTGAAAATTAAAGAAAAATATAAGGTGGCCGTGCAACCAATTTTGGATGATTTACCATTGATTGACTCCTTTTTGATATATTTATTAAAGAAAATAACACAGTTGATTGAATATACAGAGACGATAAGATTCAAAATTTTCTACAGAGGCATACTGTAATATTGCCAACCAAATTAAGGTTTCTATATCAAATTATATGTACATGAGGTTTTACCGAAGAAATAATTTTTAGTTATTTTTGACTATATTTTTATTATTACCGCAAAAAAACTCAATTTAAATAATTAACAATTAAAAATGAATAAATAAAGATTCTTATAAATCAAAATTTTCCAACCCAAAATAATTGAATAATAATTACTTTATACATTTTTATATAAATTTATTTATTATTAATTTAACCGACCCGACAATAATATAGTTTAGGATTGTTAAAAAAATAAAATAACAGTTTAAAACGTTCTATTAGACCAATGTTAATTTTTAAATGTTTGGTATTTTAAATATTCCGTGTTAAATACTTATTAATTATTAATAGGTATTAAGTAATACTTTTAGACTATTAAAGATAATAGAAATATGAGTACATTTTATTTAGCAATACCTAATGTTTTGATGTTCAAAAATTACATAAAAATACGTTAAATATGAATTTTAATTCACAACTACAATGGACATGCACATGCTTGTAAGAACTAGTGAGTAACAATGTGTACTGTAGAGGGCTTTTAGATAGTTATGTTTGTTGTATGTGATGCTAGGTTTGACTAATTTTTAGAAATTCTAAATTTGTCATCTTTCCACATACGTCATCTTATCCTATCTTATTGTTCAGATAAATTTTGATATAGCAATTACAAACAAAGTTTCTCATAAAATTTATGCATTTTTGATTTAAAGAAAAATGAATAATAAAAGACATTTTTTTAAATTTTTCTACTTATTAAGTATAAACAATGCATTAATTTTAAATTATATAACCATCACTTAAAAATTAAAATAATATTCATATTTTAATTATATGATTTAAAATCGAAAATTAATTTTACTTATATAAAATATTTATTGTTATTTGTTCATTAATAAGTTTATCTTTTTTAATTGCTCACATAATTCATTTTTAGAAATTTTAAAATATGATGTACATTGGCGCAAATTGAGAGGATTAAAGGGGCTTAGCTCTTCCAAAATTTCAAAAAAATTCTAAAAGGAAAAATTTATTAATAATGTGCCTCTCCACAAATTATGTTGAAATTGCATCTATGGCAATTTATTAGTCATGAATATGACCAATACATAAATATAAATGTGTTTGAATGAATAATTTACATAAACACCTACAAATATAAAACTATTCATATCACAAATCTACCTGTTATACATGTATACGGGTATAAAGTTTAACTTAAATGATAAGTACGGTTTTAGTGTAAAGCCTTGTTACATGAAATTTTATTACAATTTTCAACTTGTGCAAGTATTTATTTATTTAAAACTTAAAGACATGGAAATTAATATGTTATAGACATATCTATGATATATATTATAATTATTTTTATTATACATATATATATCATATCCCATATGAAATTCAACTCGGCTGTAGAACTTAAAAAATATTTATAGATTTCTAGAACTTCAATTAGTAAAATAAGTAAAGATAAGTGTGTGTATTTGTATGTCCATACAAATAGAAATAAGTTTCAACAATCATTGATTGTTGAAATACTGTATTTTATATTTCTATAATAAATACTGATACTCTACAAGATGACAATTTTGTTATTTTTATGGCTTCTTAGTGGCATTTATTTTTATTCGCAACAATAATTAAATTAAATTTGTTTTGGCAATTTACCTGCTATATCCCACAATTGTAACTTGATGGTTTCTGTATCAGATATTCTAATGATTTTCAGAGCAAAATCAACGCCAACAGTACCCTTATATTCTCGACTGTAAGAGTTTTGTACGTATCTTTTAACAAATGCAGTTTTACCCACAGTTGGGTCCCCAATTATGATCACTTTAAATAATTTTTCTGGCATTATAGTGTCTAAAACATTTAAGGTACACATTCAATATGAAATTTTGTTATATTAAACAATAAAATAAAATAATTAAAATTATTAATGATTTCTAATAATTATTACTTAAATTCTATACTAAATATTTTATAATACCTTTGGGATGGACTATGATATACAATTTAAAATTAAATCTACTAAATTATATATAGTTACTAATAATATTAAATGTTATTCCATCTACCTTGTATATTTTTCAATTATGAGTTATTTAAAAATAGTTACACATGCATTACAAATTTAATTTACATATACAACTATTTTATTTATTCAGGAAGTCACAGTAAGCATAATAACGGTAATTACTTAGTAAATAACTTATATCACCTTTTAGGTTTCAATAGACTTAATATCCGAACAATTATTAATGACTGAAAACAAAAACAAGGACATTCTGTTAAAAATAAAATTTCAACGAAGAATACTATTTTATTTCAAATAGTTAATACTGCTGTCGTAAAATTATTAAAATCAATTAGATGAACGAAAAACAAATAAAACTATTAAAATTAAATATCAGTTTTAATTTGTTCGAAATTACTTTTGTATAAACTTACATAGTTGTATGATATTATACTTTCATAGTGCATAATAGTGCAGATTATGTAATTTTTAATAAACAACAAGAAACAGTATTGATTCATTTAAACTTACGTTCATAAGTTCATAAGTGAAAAATACATTCTATCTTTAGCATGTAATAATATTGGTACATATTAATTTCTAATATTCATGCAACATCACTTGCTATACATTTTACTACGGCAAAATATCCAATACCTTAATAAATTATTATTAAAATATTACGTGCAATTAATACGTTATAAAAAAATGTGCTTATTTTAACTACTATAAAAATATTTTTTAAAGAAAACTTCAGTAAAACGCTACATTTATTTGCCATGCTTCATATATTCTTGTCAAAAATTAAAAGCATCGGGATTGATATTTCTTTTAAAACAATTTTTACCTCTAAGACGAAATTCATAAGCTTTATCTTTTTCGGTGTCGCTATATTCCATTGTCGAAGATGCGTTTGATTTTCGTTTATAACCGAATGACTTATCAAGATCATTTCGATATGATATTTTGTCTAATTGAGTGTTGCTGTCGACTACGAACTGAGTTTTTAACAAAGACGACATTACCTAATAAAACGTCACAAAATAACAATAATATGGTAATTTTAATTAATAATTTTAGAAAATATGAAACTGAATTAAGAGAATTTCATAAGTTTGTAATTATTCCTCCATAATTTAACAAACATTTCAGTTATATTCACTTTAGTTTCTTCCTTCTTATACAAATATAAAATAGGTTCTTTAAAACTTTTACTGTACGATTATGATAAATGAAAAATATTGACATAGAATTTTAGTTAGGTTGCATTCCGAATTTGATCTTAAAATCTTATTACAGTTTTAATAATATAGAAAAGATCAGATTCAAGTATTTAAAGAAAAAATTATTAAAATGATAATTTAAAAATAATAGTATATTATATTGATATCATTTTAACATCTTACTACAACATATTTAAACATATGATAATATATTTCAGAAAAGTGTTAAGGTTTATTAAAATAGTAATCAGTTGTTACACAAAATTGTGTAATAAGTTATCAAAGAAATTATGTTATATACGATTATCATTTTATTATAAAATTGTACATTGTAGATTTGTTGTTTGTTTATTATTTTCATTAAGAAGATGTTACACAACATTACGTAATAGATGAAACTGTTGAGGTCAACTGTTATTTAAAGATTTAAAAACTAATAAAAAAAATTGACTATGATGGATTAACGCACGAAAGAAAGAATAATACTACATAAAAATATAGTTAAAAGTATACTAATATTATTAGACACAAAAACTAATCCAGATAGAACTATACTTTAAAAATAATCAATTACCATTCCAAAAAAGGTTAGATTAATATTTATTTATAATATAGACCATGTTTATATAGTTAGAAATTATTTATTTATTTATATATAGTGTATTCCGTAAGAAAATAGGTTTGTTCTCATATTTTGTAACAATTGATCAGTTTCCTAACTTTTTGAATACTTCTCATATATATATATATATAAACATTTCTTATTTCTTATATATATATATCAGATTTCTTCTAAAATAATATGTAATATTATAATAATATTTAGAGAATTTTTTATGTTTATTTATTTAAATGTCTTTTAGGTCTATTTTCTACTTTTTTTTTAAGAGTACAAATCTTATTTTTTTTAATGCAATATTATACAGTAGAACTCCAATTATCCGAATTAATGGGGACCGGGACCCATTCACTGACTAATCAAAATAAACAATGACAGGTGACTGCAATGCGCCGGAACTGGAGTGGGAACTCTTACCACGTGTTGTGCCTACACTGACGCCGCGGACTTTGGACAAATTTTTTTCTGATTTTTTCTGAAAGTGATTCGGATAATCGGCGATTCGGATGATCGGAGTTCGGATAATTGGAGTTCTACTGTATATACATATTTAACTAATTCATATAATAGAAAATGTTCTAACTTAGAAAATAACTGAGCAAAAATAAATGTCCTTCCCGCGGGTATAAAAATATTCATAACTCTTAAACTGCTAGTTGAAAAGTTATCGACTAGTCATTATAATAAATATGTTAATAAGTCAAAATCATAATTAATTAGTAAAATTATGTTTTGTTTGTTATCTTTGATGCGAAGCTGAGGTAAAAAGGTATTAATTTTATGCAATTTTAAATGGTTATAACTTTTTGAAGAATGCATGCATCAACATA
This sequence comes from Daktulosphaira vitifoliae, assembly GCF_025091365.1. Lineage (NCBI taxonomy): Eukaryota > Metazoa > Arthropoda > Insecta > Hemiptera > Phylloxeridae > Daktulosphaira > Daktulosphaira vitifoliae. Next base: position 1,948,913 of record NW_026099573.1, read on the forward strand.
ATTTTTTGTTTCTAAATACTATAACCCCTTTCATCCGACATACTTTTTTTTTTAATGGGACAATTTCTCTTTATACAAGGGATATTTAAAATTTGAAACATACGTATAAAAATTAGAATTTTTTCAACTTAACTTTGGAAAATGTTCCGAAAAACTGCGTCTTTTGAATACATGTTAAATTAAAGCTTATGTTACGCACTAAAAGTTAAACAAAAAATTTTTTATATGCAAATGACTGTCAAAGTTAAATAAAAAGAGCGAAAATAGCTTTATTTTTATCATAACACACAGATAAACATTCTTCTATGTTGCGCACCTCATTCGACTATAACTAAAAATTATATTATATAGTTAGTTTTTAATTAAAAATTGTTTTTTAGCTCACTCATCCAAATAACAGTTAATAATCTTTGCTTCCTACGTGCATCAAAAGTGAGACACACGCATTTCATATTTATTTTAGTTTCATAATATATATTTCTCGATATGTTAATTATTAAATAATTTTTTAATCCATCCTTGTTTATATCTTATAAGAGTACCAACTTTATTTTTTTAAATGCCAACATACGTATTAAAGTAGTTGATATAATAGAAAATTATCCAACTAAGATAACAATTGGTGGATAACAACTTTACAACCAGTAGTTCAGGATTTATATTATTTTTAGAGAATATTTTTATACTTGGGTGAGAGAAGTAATGCGACAGTGATGCGTTATGATAAAAATAACACCCCCATATCACGCCAACAGTCTACATTTAAAAATCTTAATAACTCCTATTAATTCAAATGTTGTTATCGCCCAGTTACTTTCCAAGTTGGATCATTTTCTATTATATAAATTAGTAAAATATGTATGTTTCGTAACAAAAAATAAAGTAAATACCATTATAATAGATAAGAAATGAAACTAAAAATAGATAAATAACATCTAATAAACTATTTATATTTCCTGGCCTTAATCCCTACTACTTAGGGTCGGCCAAATTAACAACTAATAAACAAAATTAAAAAAAAATATATTCCAAAATTATAATTAATGTAGAAGAATTTTAGGAGTCAACAAATAATCAATCATTCAGTATATATTTATGTAACCATTAACAGTACGAATATATAATTAAATTTGATAGAAAATACAATTTAAACATATAATAATTTCTGATAAGTATTTTACTTAAATTTTTTATATTACCTAAGTAGATTGTTAGAATTTTATAATTAGTAAGAGTCATCAGAAATATTGTGATACATTATTAAGCTGATCATTTTACACATATATATGAAATGTTTTTCATTGAAAATAAACAGGCTTGATATTAAACAAAATTATTTCGAATAGGTCAAAGGGTTAATATACACGATATGGAATTAAAAAAAACCTTGAATACTTTAACGATTATTCTATTTACGCAAAATAAAAAATAAAATAAAGTCTATAACGAAATATTGAAAATATTTAAACTTAAAATATTATCTTATGTTAATAAATTAGAAGAATAATAAACGTAATTAAATTAAATTAACATAGTTTGATAAAAATAATAATAATAATAATTGATAAAGATGCAGTTTACAAGACCTTCATTAGTAGTTATTTTAGTTATGAGTTCAAACATATTAATTTACCTTTTACTGAAATAACCTTGAAATTTTGATGCGCACTTCGAGAAACCAAAAAATTTGATTATTATTTTTTTATAAAAATGAATAAAATAGCACTGAAATTACTATATCATAAATAGAATAACATAGCGATACCAATAAATACGATTAACTTTTGGATGGTAAAAAAATACTCTATAATGATGTCTGACCTACATTCATTAAATCTTCGATCTTTCTATATATATATATTATAGACAGTGGTTCAACTAGAAAAAAAATAAGGGGATGCTACAATTGTATAAGGTTCACAAAGCTGTAAAGGGGTCCGCCCCCATCCTCAATCAAACACATTAATTAAGATGGGTGTATAATGTATTATAGCTGTATAGGTTTATAAATGGTTGGGTTAATATTGAAATATCTCAATATACTTAAAATAACGTTCTTGTTTAAGTAAAACAGACACATCATAGTAAAATTAATCCCTTCTCAGTTTCGCATCGTAGCTAGAAAATTGATATAGAACAAAACTAATAAAAAATATTGATAAATAAAAATACTTAGTTCGTTAAAATTATAAGTTTTAAAATTCAGTGAAAGTGATACTAAACCCTAAGGATACTAAAATCAGTCATTGGTTGCTGAATACCCTCTGGTACCCCCATTAGTTGCGTATACTGATTATGATGTATTTACTGTAAATTACTTANAACTAATAAACAAAATTAAAAAAAAATATATTCCAAAATTATAATTAATGTAGAAGAATTTTAGGAGTCAACAAATAATCAATCATTCAGTATATATTTATGTAACCATTAACAGTACGAATATATAATTAAATTTGATAGAAAATACAATTTAAACATATAATAATTTCTGATAAGTATTTTACTTAAATTTTTTATATTACCTAAGTAGATTGTTAGAATTTTATAATTAGTAAGAGTCATCAGAAATATTGTGATACATTATTAAGCTGATCATTTTACACATATATATGAAATGTTTTTCATTGAAAATAAACAGGCTTGATATTAAACAAAATTATTTCGAATAGGTCAAAGGGTTAATATACACGATATGGAATTAAAAAAAACCTTGAATACTTTAACGATTATTCTATTTACGCAAAATAAAAAATAAAATAAAGTCTATAACGAAATATTGAAAATATTTAAACTTAAAATATTATCTTATGTTAATAAATTAGAAGAATAATAAACGTAATTAAATTAAATTAACATAGTTTGATAAAAATAATAATAATAATAATTGATAAAGATGCAGTTTACAAGACCTTCATTAGTAGTTATTTTAGTTATGAGTTCAAACATATTAATTTACCTTTTACTGAAATAACCTTGAAATTTTGATGCGCACTTCGAGAAACCAAAAAATTTGATTATTATTTTTTTATAAAAATGAATAAAATAGCACTGAAATTACTATATCATAAATAGAATAACATAGCGATACCAATAAATACGATTAACTTTTGGATGGTAAAAAAATACTCTATAATGATGTCTGACCTACATTCATTAAATCTTCGATCTTTCTATATATATATATTATAGACAGTGGTTCAACTAGAAAAAAAATAAGGGGATGCTACAATTGTATAAGGTTCACAAAGCTGTAAAGGGGTCCGCCCCCATCCTCAATCAAACACATTAATTAAGATGGGTGTATAATGTATTATAGCTGTATAGGTTTATAAATGGTTGGGTTAATATTGAAATATCTCAATATACTTAAAATAACGTTCTTGTTTAAGTAAAACAGACACATCATAGTAAAATTAATCCCTTCTCAGTTTCGCATCGTAGCTAGAAAATTGATATAGAACAAAACTAATAAAAAATATTGATAAATAAAAATACTTAGTTCGTTAAAATTATAAGTTTTAAAATTCAGTGAAAGTGATACTAAACCCTAAGGATACTAAAATCAGTCATTGGTTGCTGAATACCCTCTGGTACCCCCATTAGTTGCGTATACTGATTATGATGTATTTACTGTAAATTACTTACTAAGTGCACATGATCCGTATAATTTTATCACTAATAGGTAATTTATGAACTTTGAATTGTTTTATTTCACTACGACGTTCGTTCCATTTAAATTTTAAAAATACCAACAAATTGTTGTTGTATAATACCTATTAAATCAAACAATGAGAAAATTATTTGCGTCTTTTTAGTAATGAACTTTTAGATTTCGAAGTAAACAACTTATTATTAGAAATGTTTTTGTAAAGTATATGTGCAAATTATACAGAATATATGATTGTTTATTTCAGGGTATACGCTAATTCATTAAATGGCAAATGACATATGCCATAACCACTAAAAAAAGATTATTTCTTTTGAAATGTAAAACATAATCGAATTATATAGTGTTGGGTTTGGTTGGGTTTATTATATAACTTTGAATTATTATTATTTTGATGACAATTTAAAAAAAAAAATTATTGCCTTCTCAGACTACGTTTATAACATATTTTTTATTACTTATAACTAATAAGAAAAATTATACTTTAAACGTAGTTTAAGAAAGCAACAATAATAAAAAAAAAATTCAATAAAATGATAATTGTATCAAATGTAGTTGTAAGCATATATATGTATACATAATATTTTCAGTACTCATAATAAGCACATTAGTCACATACTCATAAAAAAATCTTATCTGAACAAAAATTCTTAATTGTTCTAAATCAAATATTATTAAAAACAACGCAGTTTACTATTCAACGGCGATTTATGAGTATATTCACNTGCTTTTATAAAATATTTTTATTATTATTATTATACATTTTTATGAATTACTAAAATCTAACAATTTTAAATCTTATCTAAATTAGTTCTTCTATTGTTTTATAATCCATAATGTATATTAAAAACTACACAAAAGTAATACTCTCTTTTAGATTCATTTGCTTAGTTCTTGTGTAATTTAATACTTCATTTTTTTCTTTTAAAACCAAAAAACAGTTTATGTTGTATTAATAGTGTAAACATAAAAACGCTAAAAAAAAGATTTTTTTTTAATAAATAGCTTACTACCATTAAAAACAATTTCTTTCGATCAATCTTAAATAAAATTTCAGGATAATGATTAATATACCAATAATACTATTGGTGAAGTGGCGTGACATAATTTCTATTATTTATACTCGAATTTAAATTTAACGATTTAAATAAATTTAACTTGAACTCATAGTAGGTATACATAACACTTGAAAAATTTAACTCTTTTACTATACTTAAAAATTATTTTTAATTCACCAAATATTATAAAAAATATTTATCATAATTATATATAAGCAAGTCAATACCTTCATCTTTATTTAGGCTAAAATATTTTATTAAGATAATAATATAAAATATTGAAATAGATAAAATTATTTATTTAAAAAAAATTGTTTACCCCCATAAAATTATGTTCTCAATAATGTTTTTTTAACACTTTTATTAAACTATTAGAATGTTTCATTTACTAATATGGTCGCATCGTTAAAAATGTTTTTATAGCTAAAGCTTCTAGAAATGTAAATTATTATTTTAATAATTCACAGTGCTATGTTTTTTTTAAATAAAATAAAATGTTTCAATATTAAAAAATTTTTAATGTATTAAAAAACATTGTTTTTATTATAAAAATTGTTAATCAATATAATAAAATTTATTTATTTAACAACATATCAATATATTTACCATAAGGAATTTTTAATTTTATTTATAAACTTTCATTTTTTGTTAAATCTAAGTCGACTTCAATATATATTTATGGTTAAACCAAGGTTAAATAACTAATTTGACGCAACTAAAAAACTCTCAAACGCAAATAATTTTAATAGATTTATAAATTCACAACAAAAATCCCTTCATTTATTTTTTAAAAATAATTTTTAAAAATTTTCAAAGATTAAAAATATTTTCTTTATTGCTCCCCAGAAAACTATCTTACGAGTTACATTTAAATACGATAGCATACGTTAATAATAAAACATATGCTACTATTGAACACACATAAATTCGATTGACGTCACTATCAATGGTTTAAACAGTACTTAAAAATAATTACAACCCCATAAAGCAAGTAAGAATAGTAGTGATAGAAAAACACAATAAATTATATTTGATTTATAAAAATTAGTACTAATCTTTTGTAAGTATTTAAATAATTTATATTTTAAGATTTGGAAATCATTACATTTCGTTATCACAAAAATGTTTTTAAATTAAGTCGCTATAATTAATTTTGTTAAAATAATACTAAATAAATCAGTGTAATATCTATCTTTGAAAATATCAATTTGATTTAACTTAACATTTGAATTTGAAAGCAAAAAGATCTAAAGAAACATTTGCTGACTATAACACATTATTTTAAACAAGACTTATTCTTGAACATAAAAATTATGTTGTCTCAGCATATTTAGATAGAACATCCCGACAAATTATTAATTTCTCAGCAAAGCATTAAGAAGTATAAATTTTTGTAAGGTAAATTATATAATTAAATAAATTTTATAATTTATATTTATTACATCTGCTCAACTTATAAATGAGTTGTTAAAGACAAAAACTTTTACGGAATAAATCATTTGATTCATTCACTTATTTAGGATTGCAAATCATTGTATGTGTTGCAATATTAGGTTACATAATATATTGTTATACAGGGTGTTCAGTAAGTCAGGAAACGGGTTTCTATTGTTCTCATTGTTTGTAACAATGAGAACAATAGAAACCCGTTTCCTGACTTACTGAACACCCTGTATAACAATATATTATGTAACCTAATATTGCAACACATACAATGATTTGCAATCCTAAATAAGTGAATGAATCAAATGATTTATTCCGTAAAAGTTTTTGTCTTTAACAACTCATTTATAAGTTGAGCAGATGTAATAAATATAAATTATAAAATTTATTTAATTATATAATTTACCTTACAAAAATTTATACTTCTTAATGCTTTGCTGAGAAATTAATAATTTGTCGGGATGTTCTATCTAAATATGCTGAGACAACATAATTTTTNTTTTTTTAAATTTATTTATCATCAATAGGATTCTACTAAGTAATTCTGAACTTTAATTAAGATATTAGAATAGATGCTTGAATATAATTAGTGTCAAAAAAGTAATTTTAATATAGGGTTAAAATAAATTTTTAATTTTTAAATGATTGTGCGTATAATAATAATATACAGGGTGTTCAGTAAGTCAGGAAACGGGTTTCTATTGTTCTCATTGTTTGTAACAATGAGAACAATAGAAACCCGTTTCCTGACTTACTGAACACCCTGTATAATATTATTATACGCACAATCATTTAAAAATTAAAAATTTATTTTAACCCTATATTAAAATTACTTTTTTGACACTAATTATATTCAAGCATCTATTCTAATATCTTAATTAAAGTTCAGAATTACTTAGTAGAATCCTANTATTCAAGCATCTATTCTAATATCTTAATTAAAGTTCAGAATTACTTAGTAGAATCCTATTGATGATAAATAAATTTAAAAAAAGTCATAGATAAATATTACACATAATACATTCAAATACAATTATTCAAATATTAATAATACAATGTGATTCTTTTAACGTTAGCTAATCAATTTTTCTCAAAATAAAAATTATGTGTAAGAAAAATTATTATTATCTCTTTGATTTCTTAAAAGTCTCAATTTATCAATAGTTAAGTAATTTTTTAGACCATACCTTTTATCTTGTATCAGTGTCATCATTTTTTTTATTTTTTATTTTTTTAACATACATAATTATCTACATACATACAAACTACTTTATAAAATAGAAAATGATTTAATTGATAAAATATTACTGATCGATAACAAGGTTTTGTCCATTATTTCGAAAATTTGTAGTAATTTTTAGATCTGACAATACCATCCAATATTATTCAACTGCCCTTCTTCTCTCACATAGGTATAAAAATTTTAATAACTTCTAAAGTACTGGACCAAAAATTGTCCACTAGTCACTTATTTATTTAAATCTAATTAGATTATATTTTTATTTTTTTAGGTAGTTAAATATTTTTGTAATAATTTAAAAAAATAAGTTGATGCCCTTATAATACATAAATAAGGAATGAACTAAAAAGTTACTTAATAATTATTAAATCAAGAAATATGTATATAAAAATAAATAATTTTCTTAACATAATTATTATTTTAAAAGAAATCGAGTATATATCGAATACACACTATTACAAGAAAAATAAAGGGGCGTATATTTAAATTTTATTATGATGACATTACATTAAAAACAGTATCGTTTTTCAACGTTATAACGATATTTGCATACTAAGTTATAGTCACGTAAATTTTAATCAACTGGATTTTCCTATTTAGGAAGGTGTACAAGTATTCAAATAACTGTAATTTGAATGTTTCATTCAGAAATATTTTGTTTTTTCATTTTATCAAAATTTTAAAATTAAGACACTTTGAATGAAATGTATGTTTATTTTTCACCTGAATAATAATTTATTGGAGTATTGTTTTTTTATTTTATTATCGGATAATTTTAACTTTTTAGTATCATGAAGAATGTATTATTCCTAGTAAATATGGTAAATTATTTTATTTAAAAAAACAGTTCAACAAAAATAATTATATACAGCATGTTTCGTTTAAAGACATTGCATGATTAAGAGAAATAGTACTCAAACTAACATATACATGTAAGATATAGATTATAAAGTATATAGAGTCTATTTAATATTAACTATGCCGTTTTATCATTTATTATAACATAAAAGCAAAAGTATAAGGAAAATAAGAATGTAATAAGAAAAACACCTGTTTAAATAATTCTATTAATTTTAATCTTCCTAGTCATTTTACATACGAAAAAGTATAATAGTCTAGAGCTTAACTTTTAATTTATAATTGATAGTAAAATTCAAATTTGTTTCAAGTTGAATAATACATATATTTCAGTTTGCTTATTATTTATAATTTATGGTATTAAGTGAATTGAGCGCCCTGTATACAAAAACCGGTACTGAGACGACTCGTATTCAAACGAATTATTTCTCTGTAGAATTTAAGTCATTTAAATTCATCCATTAAGTTAATTAATGTTTAACCCTTATGGGGTGATTTTAAAAATATCCCAATAAGGAAAAATAATGAATTATTCTTTTCATGGGCAAAACGTTTATTATTTCAAAACATTGAAAATATAAAAACATTAAAGCATATTGTTTACACATTGATTTAATGTATTCGTGAAAATTTCTAAATAAATCAATACTATAAATTATATGCAACCAAAACTGAATCGAAACACTGACAAGTAACCAATTAAGGTGACATGTTACATTTTTAAGGATTAATTTCTGAATTATTGTTTTTTTTTTAATGAAAACAAAACTTCTTGGGCTAGACCTAATTTCAATAACTTATTTTTGTTAGGAAACATTTTAATTTACCAATTCATTTACTTGCATGAAAAACTATGTTAAAAAAATATTTGATCAATAAGCAAATAGAGAATAGGACCGTATTCTGAAAAAAAAAATAGTGACAAGTCTGGACGGTAATGGATAAAACACTATATCGTCGGTTAAAAAGCTATTAGCTGTAGTCGACACTTTTGTAGCAAGCAACATTAATTATATAGTGTTATAGACGACAATCTGTATATTCCATATATTATCATTTATTGATAACATAGTTTTATAACGTGTTATCATTCATTAAACTTAGTGCTGTAAACTATAATTTAGTATATATAAAAGTAATGCGTCGTAAACGCCGAAATATGATGTAGGTCCATTCGTATTTAATTGAGTGAGTAGTAAGCTTTACTAAAAAATCAAAAACTAATAAATTTAAAAAAATATATTTGTCTTAAAGATTATTATAACACGTATTTATAAAATAAATGAAAATTAATATCTATAAGACTACATAAGATATACTAATTTAATAATAAAAAAAATTGAATAGTTTTCTGGCTCTTCTGAAAATAATGAATATTGTCGCTTACAGCCAAGTCACCTAATAACCGACGATATATTTATACAATGATTACGACTATGCATGGTCTTAATACAGACTTAAAGCCAACAATTCATTTACGCTTTGTAATAATGATTTTTTTTATCTGATGAATTTTTTTTACTCAACAATTTAACGATTGGGAATTTTAAGCGACACAAAAATTTTAACGATAAGAAAAAAATTCAATGAAGGGAATGTTTGTAAAACTTCAAATAGTTTCATTAAATTTATAGATCTTCAGAACTTTAAATCAAATGACCATCTATGATTATCTCACGTACAATAAATTAATTACAAAATCGTAAGAAAATGTTGTACAATATTACATATTTTTATTGTTTAGAAAATTATTTAATTTGAATATCGTGAATCGAGTTCCCTAGATCAAAATAATGTTCTAGGCCCAAATAATTAGCATTGCATCATACGTTCATGTAATGCTAATTATCTGGCTGACTTCGAGCTAATGATACAAAGTATCATTAGCATAAATTTTTATTTGTATAAATTATTAAAAAAATGAAATATAGAACTTAGAATCTAAATTTATATTTTAAATAATTGTATTTTCATGTTTGAAACATTTACGTACATATTTTATATTTTCTAGAATATTTCGTGCATATTCTGAAAATCGTTATTATGACAAATTAACATATTTACGCTGCTTTTGTAGTAAAAATATTAATTTTATTTCATTTAATTTCACAAGTATACTCTATGGTTTATAATGCATTTTTATTTAAACAATGCATCTATTGATCACAGATTTAAAATGATTTTAGTAAAATTTATAGAATAATAAATTTTGTATAGCCCAAGGAACAACCATTAGATGAACGCATTGTTGAATTGCACATTTAATTAGTAATACTAATAATTACCACAAAATAACATTTAAACTATTTTAAATGTAAATATAACAACTTAAAATATAACTTTTTATGCAAAATTTAATGTACTATTTTGAAATAAAAATTGAATTATGTGAATTATTTTATTGAATTTCCCTTGAACAATTACATTTTATATCCATTGAATTAATGCGTCACTTTTAACATAATTATTTTGAAGAACGCATTTTATAAAATAGTTATATTATAGTTAATCATCTTTGACTTAGTAAGCTCTAAAAATTTGTTAAACAAAGTGATGCGATATTTTAAAAAAATAACTGTTAACTATCTATCTTGTACTTACCGTGATTACTTATTAAAATTTGATTTGCATTATAATCTGTGTATATTCAAATATGTATCTGTAAAGCTGATTGCTATTAATTTTTATTGATACCAGGCAAAAATTAATATATAAAGTTATGCACAGTATTAAATATAACCAAACGTACGGATAGCAACAACACACTAATCCAACGATAGGACGCACGAGACTAACGTGTGTTAGTAATGTGTACTGGTTATTCGGAACAGAGTGTTGCTTGCGATACAAGTGCAACCGGCTCTGTAACCAACTATTTGAACGAAATATGAAAGAAGGGGATTTGTTCTTCATAAGTTTGCCGCCTTTTTGCCCCTTACAAAGTTTTTTTTTGATTGTCCAGTCGATAACAAAACTAATGAAATTTGATTTTTCAAAACTAAATGTTCGATTATAGTGAATTAGTCAATAAAAATAATTAAATATTACTTTAAATTAATATCATCAATTGTGATCATTACATAAAATATTAGTTAACACGAATCATTTATAAATATATTCAATCTTCAAAATTTGTTTTCGTGAACTGTAAAGAATAACGAATTACGCTAGTTTTTTAACAGTTTAACTATCTACTATAGTTGAATAATAACTACAGTAAACTTAACGCTTGGCTCAGAAATTTAATGTTACGATTATATGTAAATCAATTGAATTTAATCAATAAAATTTACATTAGTCGTATTTAAAATTAGAATAAATTTTTTGGGAACTTCATTTATTTCTTCCCCTCTCGTAAAAATATTTGTAACAAAACATATTATTTTTTTAATTTTCTGAGGTTACTAAACCTTCCAAGATGCATCTAAGACTTTATTGTGTTTTAATGTAAAAACTGTAATGTTATGTAAATTTTAACGTAAAATTGTACATTAAAGTTCCTTTAAAGAGTAAAATTTTCATATACTCCCAAAAAGAATAAGTTAACTTTTTATTTTCATATTTTTTTGCAAGGCTAATTCACTCAGCCAACCTTATTTGAGAATCAAAGTGGTAATCAGGGCTATCCCGAGGATAGCAGAGGGGTGTACTAACCCATCCTACTAGTCAATATTTAAACGTTTTAGTCGGCAATTTTTTAATACATCCAGTGGAACAAATCTTACTAGCAGATTCTATAACTTTTGATATAATTATCAATTTGCTGCATTTTTTTCTAACAGTTTATGCATTCTTACATTACGTTTAAAGCATATTGTTTTATTAGTTGTCGCAAATAAAAAAATATAATAAAAAACTTTTATTTTTTTTGTTGCGCCTATGTTATAGTGTCAGATCTAACTGACAACGTTAACAACATCTGATACAATTATCATTTTGTTAATATTGGTTCTAAAATAATTGACTTTTTAGTTTACGTTTAAAGCATATTTTTGTAATTTATCACTAATAAAAAATTAAATTTTTCAAAATTTCAAAATAACCCTTTTCTAATAAAAACTTTTGATTGGTTGATCACAATTTTAGGAAAAACACTGTAATACATAGAGTGGGTATGTAACGCAGGTGGATTATAAAAAGTGGCGTAACCAGAATTTCATAATGGGGAGGGAGCATAGTAAAAAAGTGTTTTGCTCATCACTTCAAGTAGAAATTAATATAGATGAAAATGATGGGGGTCTGGGCTGCCTAGCTACGCCATTGAATATACGTTAAAAATATGCACCAATATGAGTTGTACCCACCCACGCTACATACTTTAAATACAACTAATAAAATACTTGTAATTCAATAATTATTTATCCTAAAATTGTTATCAACCTATTAAACACTTTTTTAAGAAAAGAACAATGACTACTTTATATTCAAAAAAAATTTAACATTAACCAAAAAATGTAATTTCTTTATGGAACGTTTTTATTTTTTTATCGTACACAACATTAAATAACCTTTAAATTTGAAATAAATTAGAATAATGTAAGCATTCCATTAGTATTCAAAATATTACATTTAAATATTAAATTTCGAATAATGTATTTATAGAAGAAATTTCGGTACTTGATATTACTGCTTGTCCAATATGAATATGATTATTAAATCGTATTCGAATTAAATTTACTAATTATTCTTAATCTTAAAGTAAATAATATTTAATACTTTATTTTATTTTTGATTTTATTGTCGTTGAATATATATTTCTGATGAAAAATTTGCAATATAATAAATGACATTTTTTTTTGTTAACATATTATGTTAATAAATTTTGTATATTCCGCTCTTAAAAACTGAGAATCATTTGATAAAAAAAAATTGGAGGAGCTATTGCTCTCCCAGAGCTATCTCTTAAATTCGACCTGTAATATCATTCAAATTAAATAGATAAAGAACTAAAAGAAGTCTAACGAATGAAACAAATAGAATAAACAATGTTACCAGATGCGAATTCAGTGGGAAGGTATAGATGCGCGCGTCCCTTCTTTGGACTATCATTGGTCATTGAAACAATAGTATTTTGAATAATATAAGCAAAAATTTGATTTTGAAGTCTATAAAATGTTTAAGTTTCCCCTTCAAAAAAATATAGAGTATAATAAATGTTTTTTTACTTTCTGGGATGTTTGTTTAGATATCTCATCTGATTGATGGTTGCCAACAGATTAATACCTTTAAATATCAACTAGTGTACAATTATATCATGGTCACTACGATTACAAGGTTTAAATCTTTCGAACCATAATAACATACATATTTATATCTCCGAAATTGGGGTTTTTTTTATAAACTCTAGGGGAACCTCTACAAATAAAAATAAGCTATAAGTTTGGTATTCAACTTAAAATTCTCATACAAATTAAAAAATCACGAGGTTTTTTCCAAAAAATGATATTTTTTTCCCTTATCTGCCCCCAAAATGATCCTACTAACAGGATGTTACACATCGTTTTGTGTTGCAATTTTACTGGGAATTTTATTGTAAGGTTTATTTTTAATTTTAAAAAATTCCCAAAAAGGATTTCTAGTTTAAAAATCGTATACCTCTTATAATAGATTAACACTAACTAATGTAGCTACAGAGAACTTTTAACATATTTAAAATACTAAAAACTTCAGACATCATAATTCTAAAATTGCCAACATTTAAGATTTTAGTTTTTATCTCAATGATAGAGAATTGGTACTAAGTCTAAACCATATAAATCTTAACATTTTATGAGATTATTCAAAACAAATTATTAATTTAACAATTTATCAAATACATATTTATTATTAAAAAAAAATGTTCAATTGTCTTATTTTATCAGTTAAAAAAATATTTCCGAATATTACTAATAATGATTCAATTATAACCAAAATACAAATTTTTTATCATAAATTTTATTAATTAAAAATATTTTACAAAAATATTAGTAAAATAATGTTGAAAATAATAAAAAATAATAGCACTTTTATAACACTATATTATTACAATATTTAATTTAATTTGGTACCTAAGTTACTTCAACATTTCTTTTCATTATCTTTCTTAATATCTAATAAATTAGCCATTAAATTTATTGGCCGTCTAAATAACCTAGCTCTACTACCAAATCGTAACTGGCCAGATTGTTTTTGACCACCAAAACCTCCACCTAATAAATACATATTTTTTATTATTAAAAAAATTTAATAAATTAAACTTCAAATAAATTATTTATAAATCATACCAAGACGTCTTGGTTTCCAACCAGGTAATAAACGACCACATTCAAAATCAACTAGGACTTCAACATCTTTCAGTACTAAGGATTTACATTTGATATAAGCATTTAAAGCCATTTCAGGTGTTTTGTACTCAATGAAAGCATAGCGTTTACTCATACCAGTGACAATATCTTTGACTAAACGTAATGCAACCATACGACCATATCGACAAAATTCCTAAAAAGTTTTAAATAAGCATTAAATAAAATATTATAATTAAAAGTTTATCAATAATTACATTTTCTAAATCTTTCTCTGTGGTATCTAAGCTAAGTCGTCCAACAAATATTGTGCTTAGAGGATCACCTTTTACTTTATAATTGACTTTGAATTTAGAATTGACAGCTTTAACTATACCTAAATCATGTGGTTCAACATCAGTACTATCTATACTTCCAGCTTTAATTGGATCATATATAACTACATGTGGATACCAGCATTTGACTTCTGGAATTTTTGATTTTCTTTCTTCTATAAGATCAGTCATATTATTCATAAAACCTAAAAAACTGTTTAAACATTTGTATAAGTACTTATTAATAAAAATAATATTTACATTTATTTATTTATAGCACATATCACTATCAGAAAAAAAAGTATTATGGCTGAGATTAAATAGAACATAATATTGAGTTGAATTAAGGTTCTCGTTTCCAAAGGCTTTAAAAATCAGATACATTTAATAAAGACTATTTATAAACAGTTTAAACATTAAAATTAATATCACAAAAAAAAAATTTCACAGTAAATTTATCATGATACCTCTTAAAAACGAAAACCTCATTTCAGTAATAAATGGAAAATCTTTCTCTCCTGTATAATGAATAACATATGAGATTTTTCCATAACTAATGATGAATATATATTAAGCTAATAAAGTATATATTTATAATATATAATTTTATATTATACAATATATTTTTCAAACATTAACATAACAGTAACATTAGTTTACAACTATTTAAAATTAAATTTAAATCTATACCAATATAAAATTAAATAAATACTTGAATTTCTTTTCCTATATTCTAAGCGACTGTTAATTTTAATAATCAGCAATCAAGGAATAATTTTTATTCAACATAAATTCAAAATAACTCATTACTATTATGTTATTATTAAATAATAATAATTACAATTTAATACTACAAAGTTATTTTTGTAGATGTTATTGTAAAATCTATTCACCATAAAACATTTTACTTTTATTATTATCAATAAATATGAAATAATATGATAAAATTTGGTGATAATATTATCACAATCGTTTTAAAATACTAGCAGCTATAAATATATATACACTATATGCCAAAATAATAAGGCCTGAATAATTCAGTAGCTAAATATGTATATTGGGAAAGTAAAATTTATGTATAGATATTGTATAAAGAAAATTATTCAGAGCGCTGAGATATCATGATATTATTTAATATCACCAGCTCCCCTCGCTAATGTAAACTAGATTTGCAAATAGGTTATAACAAAAGTCTCTGAGAGCGCAATTAAATTTTCCATTTCAGTTAATGAAAAAATTGTATTTCTGAAAAAAATATGCTTTCTGATATGATTAATGTTTTAAAATGTTTACATTAAAAAATATTTTGAGCCGACCCTAAGTAGTTGGAATTAAGGTGAGGAAGATATTGAGAAATTATTTTTTTCACAAAACAAATTTTTAAAAAGCTATCAGGCCTCAATAATGTCCAAGTATTACTCATTATGGCACTCAAATTCCCTTACCTTCATCGGTAAAATATCTTAGATTAACACTAGACCGCCGATTTACATGGACCCATCACACTCCTGAAAAAAGACTACAATTAATCCTGAGTAATTAATAATAAATACACAAATTTAGACACAAAACTATTAATGTACAAATCCCTAATTAAACCTATTTGGACCTATGGCATCCAATTATGGGGTAATGCCAAAAAAGCAAATTTAAATCGTATACAAACTTTTCAAAATATTACCCTTAAAAAACTTACTAACTTCCCTCCATCGTATCCAACCTCACGCTCCCAAAAAGCTGTATTGAAAAAAAAAATTATCTTTATTGCAAAGCTGAGAAGATGTTAGTTTTAGAATGATGTTTTTTTTTTGCTGTTCATAAAAATACTTAACCCTCACTAAGCTGATTTTAGTGATCTATACGTCCAAGAATTTGATCTTGTTGAAGATATAACCTTCAAAAAATTAAAAAAACCTCCAGTTTTAAAAATTTAGAAAAATATTTCAAAATTTGGCAGACATCAAAGACTGCAAATCACAACTTGTTTCAGTATTTTAAAATTGCATTAATTTTTTTAATAACGGCCGAACCTTTATAAAATTTTAACAGAATATACTTAAGACCACAAATTTTCTTTGTCATATTCATGAAAATCTAATGACAAACCTAAGTACAGGAACAGTCTTATAGAGACAACTCACGAATAAAAACAGTTTCTTTTCAACTTAACTTTTAAAAGTATTACGGATCATCTGCATATACCAAATTAAAATTTTTGAAATGTAAAATATTTTATAGTTGTTAATTGTATAAAATATCATATTTAATGTTCAAAAAATAAAAATTATCCCGACAACCTATCTTTAAAGAAAAATTGACTGCCAATTAAAAAAAATTATTTGTTTTCAATTTTTGAAAATGTTTTTAGATGTCTGCGTTTTTTAAACTTATAAATAGTTAAAACTTATTAAGCATACTATACGATGAAAAAAGTAAAAATTTTCTGACGATTTTAAAAGCCATATTTAATATTTGAGTGAAAGTTTAAAATATAACACAATTGTAAAATTAGATATAAACAAATTATTGTTAAATCTACAGAGTGTTTAGTAAATAAGCAAACAGGTTTCTAATGTTTTCATTGTTTGTAAGGATTTACATGTTTCCTTACTTACTGAACTCTCTGTATAAGATATGCAATGAAGCGTTTTTTATAACATTGCGTCAATTCGCAAACAGCACAGTACAGTACAGGGACATTTACCCCTATTCGCATATTAATGTATTAATAAGACAATCGATGATATATTGAATAATTAATTAAAAGTAATTATATTAATACTATTGACTATGGACAACTATAACAACTATAACAAATATCGCGAAGCTATTGTTAATTTTCATGATGTAAAACAAAAATAATTATTTCATTATATATCATTGTATTTTAAATGTGTTGATAATGGCTCGCCTGTGCAACCTCAGAAAAACTTAATTAATATTTTTGAGTCTAATTTTCATTGCTTCAAATTAAAAATAACAAGATATCCTCACACTTCCTATGATCCTTTATTACAAAAATTCCAGCTTTAATCAAACGGAAAGAGACATTCAGACTCGATTTGTTATTTTTATAAGTAATTGCTATAGTAATTGCCTTAAAATTATTGAGTGGTTGAGCTTCTGGGGTTTGGTCACCAAACTCATTTAAAACAGTTGTTTTATTTACCACCTTGTCCAAACAACCATTTTTTTAGTAAACGATTATTAATAATTATGCGATTTGTTTATAAACTAAATATTGATCCATTTACTACTTTTTCGCCAAATAGTTTTAAGGTATACTTAATAAATATATTACGTGATATTGTAAAAATCCATTTTTTATTGAAATTTCATTTTATTTTATTATAGTACTTTTGTAAACTACTAGTTGCTTATTAATTATTGATTTTATTTATAAGTGATGCTCTATTCAAACTGTTGTACTAAATATTTTTAAATGACTAAATTGCATGTATTGAGTTTCGCCCATTTACAGAATAAATAAATATGTATGGACGTACAAAACTTTGATAATGATTTTTTCATATTATTAACATTATAGTTTTATTAGCAAAAATTAATTATTTTACTTACATTTTACTATTTTTTATTTTCTTTTCCCAAAATATTTTATTAGATAGGGTATGCCAAAGTTCATTTAAAATGTTTGAAATATATTTCAATTATAAAATTAGTTTAGTTGATTTTTAAATTAATTATTTTGGAAGGTTAATTAGTTTTTAGTTGGTTTTTGCATTCAATTCCATTACCCATGGATAGTCTTCAAACAAATTGTAAATTTTTACTCTTTCAACATCTTCCAAAATCTCATGAATACCTAACTTCTGTTCCCATGAAGAATATTCCATCGATATTTTATGTTCTTGTGCTGATAGATAATTCTTAACAGTATTATCAAAAATTTTGCAAGTTTTCAATAATTGTTTGGGAAATCTAAGAATGCCAAAAAAAATAACAATTATGAAAAATGTTTTATTGTTGTTTGAAACACAATAAATATAGGAATTACGAAATTACCGTGCATTTATAGTTTGAGTTTTTTTTTGACAATTTTTCCTGTTATATTTACGTTTCATTACACAAAATTTGTTATTAAAGTTATTTAAATTATTTACCCCAACAATTTTTTTTTGTAAATTTTGGAATGAATTTTTGTTAATTTTAGGAAGAATCCTAAACATTTTAAGTACGTGTCATAATTTTTTTTTTTCATTTTGACTTTAATGTGTATTACTGCAAGACTTATTAATAAAAAATTTATTTGTTAAAATTACAGTTTTATATTTGGAGGTTCAGTTTGTCTCCAATTATTAATATTTCCATGAAAGTGCATCGTAAATATTTTGATTTTAGGTACTAAGTTTTTCAGTGTCTCTTTAAATTATTATCAGTACAATTTTTGTTTTCGACTGCAAGAATTATTAAATACTAGTTATTAAAATAAAATTAAAAATAAAACAAACAAAACTCATAAATAATATTTACAAAAAAATGAGTACCTTAAAATCTCGAGAAAAAACAAAATAAAAAAATATAAACTAAAAAACTAACAATTCAAATGAAAACACAAGTTGAAATCTATATGCGAATTATTTCGTCACAGCAATCGTTTAAATAGTATTATTTATTTGTCAAATGTATCTAGGATACGTAGTTAATATATAAATTGCAACAGTTTATTTATGCTAGTTACTAGTTAGAAATGAAATAAAATTTTATTTAGTTTATTTTCCAAATAATACTACAAAATAGTAATAGATTATCATTTAACTTTCAAAAGTTAATCCTAAAAAATAGTCTTAGAAATAGTTTTTATACATTATACATTTTTTACCTGATATTTCCATGTTTCATAAAATGAAAAACTTATTCAATACATATTCATGCAACAATCGTTCTATAAAGAAAAATTGAGGGATTTTGTATTTTATTTTAGAAATCTTAGGAAAACAGCACTTGAGATTGAACATGATCATTTGGAAAATCTACAATGAAACAGAGATTCGCCCTAAAGGACAAACTCTATTCCCAAGTGTAGATATAGTGGTGTGTAAATTCTCACAGTATAAACTTGGTACAACAGAGAATTTATACAGATAGCTCCGAGAAATCAGAAAGGTATCTTTGTTGTTTATTTATTGCATAAATATCGGCATATGACTGGACACATCCCTCCGGCATTATTGTGGGCCGCCCTGGAACTGCCGTGAGGCATTACTTCAGGGCGGCTCACGCCGTCTTAATAATTCACACCACCACGTTGTGAATCAGCCCGAAATTAATCAAGAGCTGATTCGCAACGTGGTGTGGCCCCCTCCCGTTAACCGGATCCCAGAGTGAGAACCGTTAGGGAGGACTGCCAAAATAACTTACAAGACATAAAATTACACAAAAATGAGAACCTAAGGCACTGGCATAAACCAGCGCCTCAGGTCCACCTGTGCCGGGCGGCGTGGCTGCCTCTGTCTCAGGCTTTCCGCTTCCTCCTTCTTTGATAAGACGGATTCAGCGAACGCCTGGACGAGCCTCCACGCCTCCCGACTCCTCAACATCAAGTGCACCATGGACCCGACTCGGAATGTGGACCCTAGACGAGACTCCAAAGAGTCCCGCTCCTGGGCCCACGCCTCGCACCGGAAGAGGGTGTGTAGAGCGCTATCAGCCTCTCCCGGGCGATCCGAACAGTGGTCGCACGTCGGCGCGGCTGCTTTACGAATACGGTGTAAGTACTCGTTAAAGCAGCCGTGGCCGGACATCACTTGGGTGAGACGAAAGGGCCCAAAACCTGCTACAAGAACAATCCTAAATGATAGTCACATCGCTCTTAAGGTACTTAGTAATAATCAGGTTATAATTCGAGGACTAGCCTTGAAGTCACCTGATGACCGTATCCAATAGGGCACGGTTATCTGCTAAAATATCTTTACATAGAGATGACAGAATCATAGAACAGACTGAAAGATTCATTTCACATTATGAGTAAATGTGACACTTTTTTTTTTCTGGCCTCATCCCAACTATTTGGGGTCGGCCAAGATTGAGATCTAAAACCTTGGAAAAATCTTTTCTTTAAAAGAAGATATTTAAACCCTAAAAAATGCTTCATTTTGTTAGATACGTGACTTTATGAACACATGTAAGATTGACCTAATATGAAGTCCTGCATAGTGATCGATTTATTATAAACCTAAGTTTCTCTCAAAATACTATATTAAAAAAAAAAATTTGACTTCTTTTAGTTACATATATTTCTTGAATTATCAACAAATAATTACTTTTTAGAATCATCTCTTATAACTTAAAGGGGTATTAATGTAATTTTTATAAATAGCAAATATATATTCAACTAACTTATAAAATGAAGAATAATCAAATTAAGAAAATGACTGGCCATTAACTTTTAGATTAGTACTTGAAAAGTTATTTTCATTGTTATACTTAGGCGAGACGAAGAGTATGGTAGGGAAGTGATAAAAAAGCAACACTCATTGTTCACCTCCAGTCATTATTTTAAATTTTCAATAACTTCTGAAATACTGATTCAAGTCGTTAACAACTATCAGTCATTTTATTATTTAGATTACTTCTTATTTAAAAAATTCAAACTAATATAATTCAGTAGATGTGCACAATAGACCAACAGATCTGAGTGCATGGGTAGATCTTGCCCATTTATTTAATAACTAAAACTAAACTAAACCAACATTAATATAATATTATGGATTTATTATTTTCCTCTTATAAGAGAATAAAGTATAAACTATTAAATTTATAAAACGATTCATTATTTTAATAAGTTAAATACTTAAACACATTTTTTAAAGAAATATTTTTATATAATTTACAAATTCACAAATATTTAATAAAAAAATCATTTATTAAAACACAGACATCTTTAAGCACAAAATAATGTATCATTTTATATACTTATCATATAGTAAAAAATAACATAAATTTAAAAACTAAATAAATTATACATATTTTTTGAATAGAAAAATATTAAACAGAAAAGATGCATTACACAGTGTTAATTAGCAGTTTAATAATATTAAAATAACATTGTTTTTTAATTTCATTAAAATAAACACAAGTAGTTATAGCAATGAACAAGAATATGAATAATAATACTATTCTATAATTAAATTAAATAACATAAGCATTTTAGACAACAATAAAAGTTTCATGAAGACTTAAGATCATTTTAGCAGACTATAAATCACATACATAATTTTTCTATATTTTATTAACAAGAAAAAAATTATTTATCATTACACTAGTCAGCCTTTTGTAGTTTGTTAATATTTTTCAAAAACAATAAAACAAATTATGAATTCGATGTAGAAAATTATAAAATAGTATTTTAATAGTAAAAATAAATTATTATAACTATCAATTATTATAAGTTAAAAAAAAAAACAGCTGAAATAATTAAATTTAAGTATAATACTCAAACTCACATATGAAATCAGTTTTACACAATATGAGGTATATAACAAGGTAATAATAGTAATATTCAAAATAAAAAAACAAGTTAAATTTTGATGGATAATATTTGTTCAATAATTCATCACATTTGAGAATGGCTTAGATAAAAATAATAATAATAATAATACTTAGTAACAAGAACTAAACAAAATTACAGTTAAAGAATTGAGATATTCAATTTGTAAAATTTAAAAAAAGTATAATAAATACTCATTAAAAAAGTCTTAACAAAGAATTTTATAGTAAAACAAAAGTTGATGAAGACAGTTTATGTTTTTGAAAGACTACATAAACTCAATAAACAGAGATATGAAAAAATAAAGTGACATAATAAGAACAATAATAATAATAATGTTAATAATCAAAAATTTAATTGAAATATAAATAAAAAATTATTTACACTTGCTTTATACAAAGAAATACTGCAATGAAAAAAAAAATAATCTTATAACTATTAAAATTGTAAGAATCATTATCAAAAAAATTATAGAGATTAACGATTAATCTAATTTATAATTTAATTATACTTTTAAATACTTTACAAAAATATCAAAGAATTGTAATTTAGAATACCCAAGTAGAAAATATAAAATCAAAACAAAGCTCGTTAACTAATCAGCCTTGAATATATCATAAAAAAAGTAAATTAGAAAGTCAATTCATGATTTTTTTTTAATTTCCATAAAAAATGAATGCATTAATTTTAAATAAAAAAAATAAAATAATTCAATATGTAGTAGAGAATAGGAATAAGAGTAAAAACATTTTTTTCTGATCAAAATTAATAAAATACAAATAAAAGGTCCTAATGTAAATCACTTTGGTTTTATGGA
Source organism: Daktulosphaira vitifoliae (assembly GCF_025091365.1). Taxonomy (NCBI): domain Eukaryota; kingdom Metazoa; phylum Arthropoda; class Insecta; order Hemiptera; family Phylloxeridae; genus Daktulosphaira; species Daktulosphaira vitifoliae. Next base: position 1,972,101 of record NW_026099573.1, read on the forward strand.
GCACTATATTTGTCGATAAAATTTTAATACATATATAATCACAGCTAATATTAAAAACTACAAAAAAGTTAATATTTTTTCAAGTATAATAATTAAAAATATACTAACACGGAAGGACTAAAATTACAATCACATAGATTTAAAAGTTATGGTCTTTATGAAACTATGATTAGTGTAATTAAGTATTAGTAAAATGATTGTATAGCAAGTGTTAACACTAAATAATATGATTGTACAAATAATTCAAATGAAAAATAGTACAAAAAAACAGAATGAAAACATATTCACTCATTGTCAAAAATGGAAATTAAGTATAGCTAATTTACTAAGCACATAAAAAGTAAAAAAAAAATTAAAATACAATTGGCTCTTTGATGCCTCCAAGAAATATGAATGAACAATAAGTTCACTCTAAGTGTCAAAGTGAAATAATATATCTATGTTAATTAATATTAATATACAAAGTCAAAACATAGTGAGCTTATATATAAGGATTTTTGTTTGCTTTTCTCAAAAAATAATAATAATAATAATAATAATAATTTGAATATGAAAGCTAATCAATTCAGTCAAATATTGAACTTAAGTAATATTATAATTGAATAAATAATAGTCCGTTTTTAAATATATTAATTCTAAAAAGAGATGTAAATAATATTATAAAAATAAACAGAAATAGACAAGTTGGATATTGTATTATTTTTTCAAATTAAAGTTGGTGATAGCAATATAAAGTACGGACTAATAAAATTTGTTTCCAAATAATTACTAAAATTACTATTTCAAAAAATGTTAAAAATATCAAGTTTAAAATAAATGAAAAAATAATATATTTGTTTTCAAAAGAGATAGAATTATCTAAGTCATGTTTTGCTGCATTAGTTCTTCTTATTACGTTTTAAATATGAGTCAGCATAGTGACCACCAATACCTTGCGAGTGTTGTCCAATATACATACCTTCAGGACTCAATTCAGGTGATGGAGGAATACCTCGTTTTTGGCCACGAGATGAATCTTGGCTCGAAAGAGATGAAGTTGATGAAGTTGGTGTCCAAATATTAGGAGCTAATGGAGAATAAAGAGATTGTGGAGATGGAGTTGAATTGCTGCTTTGTAAAGACCATGTTGATGATGGAGAATAACTCAATGATTTTTCTGGAGCAGCAATTGGACTGGCTAAGTACGTATCAGTAGTTGATGTTTGAGTATTCTTGGACCATGTTTGATCCATATTTATGGACAATGAAGAACCAAATGGATATGTTGGCGTTGTTGGAGTTGGCGTCGCTGGTGGAGTAGTGGAATTAACACCACCAAAGATGTTAATAACTATATTCTGTTGTTGATTGTGCTGTTGACCAACATTATGTTGTAAATTTTGGTTTTGGTATGCTTTTTGTACGGCATCAACATGATTTAAATTATTATTATTGGTCTGTACATTGTCACCAAATGTTGGATTATGACTATTAGGTAAGCCTACAAATCCATTTGTCTTAGTAGCTCCAGCAAGAATTTGAGCTGTCAATAGTTCTCTATAATAATTTGCAAGTATTGGATTTGTCAGATCTCCATCAAATAATCCAGAAGCTAAATGAGGAGGGACTTCTCCAACTGGGGGACTAGGTAACAATCTTGCCCCAAATGGCTAAATATATTTTAATATACTATTAGTAAATCAAAATTAGGTTAAAAAAAAATATTATTTAAAATTTAGATTTTGTACCTCTGGAGCTGAACCAATGAATGGTAAACTAGTTGGTGAATGGAGCATTGCTGGAGGAACTTTTCCACTAAGTAAATGTGACCTTAATGAAGCTAATAAAATAGATCAAAAAATTAAATAAAACTATTTTTTGTTAATAATATATATTAGATCTTACAATCAGAATAATCTGGTATTTCAGGACCCATTTGAGATGCTTTAATTTGATTGAAAATAATATTTTGAAGATTTTGAGCAACTGCAATAAATATATAAATAACATTATATGTGTGAATTATTTTATCATAAACCACAAAAAAAAAAAAAAATATGTTAAAGTTTTTTTTAGTTACATTCTTTATAAGGTATAAATGATGAATATAAAAAATACCTCATCATTCATAAATTAAGAAAACTATGTGCCTAAAAGAAACAAAAAATAAAAATTTAATATCTTTATTTTTTGATTATTAAGTTCTTTATGATAAAAGATTTACCCTATATAATCACTAGTGATGGGAAACATCGAATAGTAACTATTCGATAGTTGTCCACTATTCGAACTATTCGATAGTCATTCAAAAACTATTCGAATATTTTTTAAAACTATTCGGTACCTGCATTCGAATAGTTTTTAAAATATTTGATAGTTTATGCTAAAAATAAAATATTCGGTGATATAAAAACAGTTCGAATAATTAATCAATAGTTTAAAATATTTGAAAATGCTCATCACTAATTTTTTTTATTATTAATTGTATCCTATTTATAATCTTAGTACCCTGAATAAACAGTTTTAAAACAATCCTATTTAGATCGTTAATGTTAAAACGCACTGTCCTCTTTATCGGTGTTATGCCTTTATATGACAAAAGAGCAGGTAATGCTAGACTAAGAACAGTATACAAGGTATTAAGTGTAAAATAAGACTTTAGTATTTACGAATAGTTCTGTTGCTCATAGAACAAACCTTTCCGATAAAACTGAAAATATATCATTAGTCATCGGAAAAAAGAACTGCTTTTTAATTTTCAACCCATTTATTTATCAAATTTATCAATTTTTACCAACGACTCACAAACTAAAAATAAATAAAATGGTACTTTTTACTGTTATTAATTGTATGAAAATTTATTTTAAGTATTCGTTAATTATCTTCTTATTATAATTAATTGTACTTCATAAAAATTTTAATTAGAACTAATCGAATATTTTTTGAAACCATTCGCTAGCCCATTCGAATATATTTTAAAACTATTCGATAGTCTATTCGAATATTTTTAAAAACTATTCGATAGTTTATGCTAAAAACACACTATTCGGTTGTACAAAAACAATTCGAATAGTTATTCGATAGTTTAAAATATTCGAAAATGCCCATCACTAATAATCACAAAATAAAAAAAAGCACTTACAAATTGGATTTTGTTTGGAAAGATTTTGAAGTGATTGTTCAATAACTTCTTGAGGAGGGTCTGGTAAGAGCCCTCCACACTTGGATTTACTCTGAATTTAATTTAAAAACATAAGTTAATAATAAATTAAAATAATAATTTAATTATTCAAATGTACATACCGGTTCATTTAATAATTTTAAAAATAAATTAATAGCTCGAACCCCAGGTATGTAATATGTGATACGAATTTTTTGTCCTCTTAAAATATGACCATTTAATTCTGTTTGAGCTTTCTCAGCATCTTCAGCTGAATTATACTCAACTAGTCCCCAATCCAATGGACATCCATTTTTGAGAGCAATCTATATCAAATACAGTTCAAAGTTATAGGTTGGTTAAAATATTTTATTGGTTGGTTAAATCTTATTACTCACCTGGCAATAAGGTGGATTTACAACTTTAGCAAACATTTGTCTAAATTCACTCATGTCTCTGAATCCAGTTGGTAATTTATCAACATATAGACATTTAGAATGAAGTGATTCATATGTAATATGACTTCCATCAAGCCAGTCACAGACTAATTTTGTATCTCTTATTTCTTTGCCATCTAAACCACTTTTAGCAGCAATTGCATACTCTTTTTTAGTATACTCCACAAAACCATATCCTTTATTCTCACCAGTTTTTTCACTGATTATCAAGAACGATTTTTCTACTTCTCCATACATCTGAATTAGTTGAGAAAATTGTTCTTCTGTGTAGCTTAAAGGTAAACGAGCAACACATAAGAGCATTTCAGTAGGAGTAGGTGACACCGGAATACGTTGTCCTCTAATAAGAAATTGTTTATTGAAATCCCATTCTTCCATTCGAAGTTCTGGATCTTCTAATATCACTTTGGCCATACTACTGCCTGAAGTTGTACTGATATGGACACTTTCGATCGGGAATTCAATTAAAGCTTTACGAATTTCCTGTAACGTAAATTACATTTTATAATGATATATAATAATACTCTTTATTTATAAACAAACATTTTTGCGTCCAAATTAAATCGATTTACGATAAAATGTGTCTTATATAAGAAATAATCAAGTCTATAATATTGACGAGTGACCGTAACAATCTTAGCAGATCAATTAAAACTAAAGCTGAAAGGATAATAATACTCATTAAAATTTCTTGTTGTTGAAACAAATTACCAGGATTTAGTTTCTAACTAAAATATATAAACCCATAAATCACAGTTTTAAATATTGGTTTGACAGGCTTTTAAGTTATTACAAAAATTAAAATTTCTCAATCTATAAAATAATATTAAAAGTCATTAAAAAATAAAATTACATGCGAAACGTTTAACGAACCACACTTCCGGTTACGATCATATATAAAGGACATAATTCGGCACATTCAAAACTGTAAATATCTTGTATAATTGGTCTTTTACCACTATGACGTTAAAAAGAATCATTTTTGGTAGCTCCACGCAAGACGATAGACAGTATAAATAAAATAAAATAATATGTATTATAACAATTTCGCAGGACCTTTAATTAATTCTTAGCCGTATGTAGTGTCTTCATTCAGCTAACAATACATTTTAATTTATAACAGAAAAAATTGAGTTCAATAATCGACTAATTGTTTAGTCAGAAGAAGAATAATCAACATCTCTTTTTTTCTCTCTCGTACTTTTGAACAACATTTAACACCCGTATAAGAATCGATTCGCTAGCCATTATTTTACAAACATAAATAAATTTAGTGATTCTAAAATTTCTTTTTAAAGTTTTAAGTTTAATGAGAGACATTTATATTATAATTAACTTTCTGGCCTTAATCCAAATATAAAAAGCTTTTAGTAAGTCATAACATGTTAGTATTAAATAAAAATTTCATGTATTGATGACAATCTTGCAGAAGAGTTTAAGAATTCAAATACATTTTTTTCTTAAACAGTATTTGTAGCTATGCATTAGCGTCAGATATATTTTATTCTAATTAAGATAATAAAAAACAAGTTCTATTCAAATAGCAAAAAAAAAAAATGATCAGGTCGATGGCCGAAGAATAAGGTAAAAACATTTTTTTGGCATCAAAATGTCTTCACTATAAAATGTAATATTCGTTCGGGGAAATCATATTATAAAATTCCATTTACATTAATTAATTTTGATTACAATCTTATACAGTTAACAATTGACCTCTAATATAACAACAAGTTGAATAACCACCTAGGACAAAAATTTACTTACCAAATAAAACATGAGTCAAATAGAAAAAAAATTTTTATTGCATTGATTTTGTCAAATCAAATTTCTCGAAATATGTAAGACAAATACTATTTTTTTAAAAAAAGAGTTAATGAATGCGGGTTAATTAATGATAATATATAAATAAAACAATCTAATGTTTTCAATATTCTGTTATTAAAAAAAACGTAAATGTGTAATTGAGGCTTAAATAATCACATCTATGTAATAGAAACAATAAATAAACCATTCAATTACTTATATAATAATAATAATAATAATTCTGAGCGTTATTTTTTATTTTCAGTTATATATATAAATAATTATCGATTTATCCACTATTTAGTATTTAGTTGATTCATCTATTATACGTTATAGGGATATCAACTTTTTATTTTAAATCGAAACATATATATTTAATTAACTTATAAAATAGAAAAGATGTATTTAAAAATACGACTGGTCGTTAACTCAACTTTTGAACTAGTAATTCAGAAGTTATTATCATTATAATAATTGGAGGAAGAAGGAATGAGGCCGAGAAATGTTCAGTAATAAAAATAGCTGCACCCACTCTTCAACACCAGTCAATACTTTAAATTGTTTGTATACTGGAGGCGAAGTAAGGGTTAAGTTATTTTTATCATTATGTATTTCTCTGCCGCGCTACACTTCTGACCCAAGTATAAAAATATGCATCTCCTGAATAACTGGTTAAAAAGTTGTTATCAACCAGTCATTTTCTTAATTACATCATTTTCTATTTTATAAGCTAGTTAAATATTATTTCTTTTAAAATAATAATTTGAATAATAAACCTAAATAACGTATGAGGGAAGAACCAGAAAGTACTTAATAAATCAAGATAAATCAAGAACTATAACTGAAATAACTGAAAAATTAAAAAATATTCTCAAAATTATTATTATTTTACAATAGAATGGTTTATTGATTTGCGGATCACCTTGTAAGCGTTTAGTTCAAGCTATATTCCCCATCTTAAATGAATACAAAAAAAAAAATACACAAGGAAAAAACAGTAAAAAACAATAAGTTCACACAGTATGCTTATTACGCCAATACCTTAAATGAAGACGTTTTTAAAAAAAATCAATATTAAATATATTATTGATAATATCGTGTAAATATTCCTAAAAAATAACATAAAAAAACTATTAATGAGCCAAGTGTATAGCAATGGAGAATTAAACAGAAACAAGTATAGTAAAACAGAAATAAATAGTTTACAAAATTGAAAAAAAAACTCGTACTATCAATTAAGAACTTAAACTAAATTTGGCGTATGGCATACAAAAAAAATCCATATCTGCAATTGAACTGCAATTAGACAACTCTATAACTAAATTGATTCTATTTAATGGTTATTAAAATAAATTTAGTGTAAAAAAGTTCACTTAATCTAATTTGTAGCGGTAAGAAAGTGTATAACTGTAACATTTATATTTAAATACTTAGGAAGACTCAATAATATTTGTAATGATATCACTTTAAGAATAGATCACACATAACACATCTTGACTGACCAAATATTTAGATGAGTCACCCGATAATAAAAAAATAATATCAACCCGCGTTTTTCTGGTGTACTTAAAAACTAATATAATAACTAATAAGCTATGATTTCCCGACAATGCAGCTTACAAATAAAAATTAAGATAAACTTCTTAACAGATATAAGCGGACAGTTTCCAAATCTTTTATTGAAGTATATTAATTAGAAAAACTAACATTTTATATTATATATTATAATGTTCGATAACTATTTAAACATTTTTCTTATAAGAAAAATAAAACGCATCAACAATAATGCCAATATCTGAAAAACAAACTACCGTTAAGAATGTCTTTTAAAAATATAGAACGGTACACATTCGACGCGGCACTTAAGTAAAACTATATTATGGCGTGCAATATTTTAATAACAATGCTACATCAAATTTAGGTAAAGTAGCAGTAATAATTGACTAGGGATTCACATTAACCATTACTCATTTTGCAAATTTATTACTGTACTCAATACCAATTAAAAAGTTTCAAGTTTTCGATTAAATGATATTGCCATTCTATCTATTACGAAATTAGTCATAACAAGTGATCAATACAAAATTAATGAATCCAGATCATAGTTTAAAGTCATTTTTTTTGTTAACTAACTCTAAGTCTTAAACATAGTTAATAAAATTATTAATCGAATTTTGTTAGGTTTTAAAAACAGTTATATAAATTAAATGAAATACATAATGTTGTTAAAAGTGCGATTATTACATAATATTTAGGTGCACAAATCGCACATGTGTCTTCAAAGAAGAACCTACGAGTTTAATATATACAGAGACGTATAAAACCATAGCTGTTAGAATTTTACATATTACGATAGAATCACACATAAAATGCCAATTAAGAAAATGATGTGTAATGCACACATCATCGCTAATTAATATCCGCCAAGTAATTAAAATTTACATGAAAAAAAAAAAGAATAGTTATAAGGATTCTTCTCTAAGTAAATTTTAAGTGATATTTAGCACTTGAAATTTATTTATCTATCAGCTATTTTAGATTCCATTAAATACCATTAAAGAAATAGATTTAAAAGAACAATTCAAAATGGTTAAATTTAAAATTAAACTTTATCAAGACTGACAACAATGTATACAATAAAAGAATAAATACAGTAAAAATAACAATTAAAACATTTATTGCATGTACACATATTTTGTATTATGTACAAAACTATACAAGTAGCTTATACTATATTTTTATTTATGTTTTATTTATCGCATGATAAATTTGGTCACTATTTTGTCTGGAAACTCTCTAATAACCCATAGGATTAAAAAGTATTAAATTTTTACTTAGTGAGTACGAATGAAGTCATAAATAAAATAGTATAATAGCCGTCCAAAATGAAATTGAACTAAGAAACGACTTAATGAATATTTATTCTAAATATATAAAAATAATAATAAATTGCATTAACGTTTAACGTCGTTTGCCGAACAATAGACATCCACAGCCACTCAGTTCATTACATTTTATTTTTTATAAATATTCTATAGCTCCGAGTAATTAACATGTGACGATTATACACAATATGTTAACGCCTTCGGTTTAATAGACCACCAAGTGTAAATAGCAAGAATAAACATTTTTTCTTTGAACTGCGTAGACGATTTTTACACATATCTTATTGATCAAAAATTGTATATATTCCATTAATATACAATCACAGAATCGCAGAAGAAAATTGTTTAATAATTTATTTACTAAACGGCCAATAGAATGTATACATCTTCTGGCTTTCATTAGAATACTGGTTCTCTCCCTCTTATAATTCTAGATCATGTGATTTATTTTTTTATCCTAGACATCGTAAAAGCACGAGGGCATTTTTTTTCGAGCGCATATATTTCCGCATTTTTTTTATACAAATTGTGATAAGTTCCAGTCTGATGTATCACTGGTATTAAAAAATAAAATATTTTGGAAGCTTATATTAATTTATTTAATTAATTTTAGTAATTTATAATTATTTATTATATATTAAACTTATTGTTGTTATATACCTGTATAAGTCGTAATAAGTTGTCTTTCGTCAATATTTACTTGTCAATATGACTTGTTTAATACTATATAATACTAAATATAGTGTTCAATAAATAAGATAACGGGTTTCTATTGTTTTCATGGTTTGTAACTGACCCGTTTCTTTACTTACTGAACACCTGTATTAGGTAGACCTAACTAAACCTTATAAAATTTAGGTCTTATTAGCAGCAGCAACTACCTTACATATTAAAAGGGGTAATGCTGATTAAAACGTATAAATAACTAATAGTATAATAAATAATTATATTTAATTAGAATCACGTCTTCAAATGAAATTTAGTATAATATGTAAACTATTTTGTACAATTTAAACAATTTGTTTAAATTAGTGTATAATTAAATTTGTAATGTGTACAGAGTATATATTTATCACTGACCACTAAATTTCTCTTGGATTAATAATTAAAAAAAAATTTATTTTTGACTTTGTTTAGTATAATTTATAATCTATGAGTAATTTAATTTTTTTAGGTCCATCGCTTATTCCTTGTAGGAGAACCAATTTTTTTTTTTATGGCAATATACATTTTTAATTATCTAAAGTAATAATTATTTTGAAATTTTTCAGTTATTTTAGATATAATTCTTGATCTATTTACTATTAAATACTTTCTGGTTCATCCCTTATACGTTATATAGGTTCATTATTCAAATAATTATTTCAAAAGAAATAATATTTAACTAACTTATAAAATAGAAAATAACTTTTTAACCTGTTTTTCAGGAGATGCATATTTTTATATGGGTCAGAAGTTAAGTGCGATAGAGAAATACAAGATCTACTGATTCAAAGTTATTATCCAACAGTTATTTCCTTAATTGGGCCAATTTTATTACATAAACTATTTAAATAGGTATGTTGCCATTTAAAAAATAAAGATGGTACCTTTATAAGAAATAAGGGATGAACTAATAAATTATTTATTACTTATACATCAAGGATAAATAATCCTAAACAAAATCAATTTTTTTTCAAAATAATCATTAATTTAGGAGAAATAAAGTGGTCATCGATTAAATATTTATTGTGTACATATATATATATACATACATTTTATTAGTTTATTTAATATTGACTTATCTTTTAACTGAGAATACCGTAAATCAAACAACTTTATGTTTATCTCACATAAGTTACATTTTTGTTCTTGTTATTTCTATGTCACAATTTACTTTTGAATCATTTAATAATAATAATTTATTTTTTTAATTATTCATACTCTTCTTTATAATATATTTTGATTAGAGCCAGTCACCGCCGTAAACAAGCAATAATTTTACTTAAGTGTTCCAAAATAATAAACTTGGCTTGGCGGTGGAAAAAAACTATTGTACAAAATTTAGTATACATTTAATATAACGACAGTCACGCTTTACTTACATAAGCATATTTAATTAGAATAAATAGAATATGCACCAGAAAACGTTTGTTCAGTGTAACGATATTAAATATAGATATTAAGAGAACTGGAGGATACTTGGCAACAATTACTGTATCATGATTTTGATGTTGTAAACTAATGTTATGTGTTATATTTAAATTGTTTTCAATTTATATTAGTTGGTGATTAATATTAATATTTACATAATTAATTTCATATTTATCATTAATATTTTCAATGTAACGAATGTGGTAATTAATAAATAAAATCAATGGCTAATAAAAGATTATTTTTTTTAGATTCTGAATTAAAAATATTTTTTTTTTTTTGCACAAAATTCTTCTTGGAGTACCTTATTTAGTAAAAAACTGAATCATTGCATAAATTTCGAAGGGGAATATGCGCCTTTCAAAAAAAAAAAATTTTCTGGGTAAATAATGTCTAATACTATGGAAGTTGATTCAAACACCATAAATAATATTAATAAATTTTCAAGTAAGTAAGATATTTTTCAAGTAGGAAACAATTTAATGATCCTAAATCAACGCATAGAGGAATCGCGAGCTTGACGCTTAGAAGGTTAAGATAAACAAATTTCATTGTATAGAAAGCAAATAAAAAATTGGTTAGATGCCATAACAAAGAACAAAACCATTAAATACAAAATAAAGTTTTAGGAGAATTTTTAAAAGTTTGAATCGTAAAACACAAAAAGAGACTTTAACGTCTCCATGACGCCTACTAACGGGTACGTTTATTTTTATAATTTTTTTTAAGAAGACTGATGTAAAACTTTATTTACAAGTTTGTACATTTTATCTGTAATAAAATAACATAAGGCATTAAATAACATTGAACAGCACACACGTGCAGTCAGAGTAGACTTGAACTGCAAACCCGTTATTTGGCGATCATTGCTTTTAACATTAATCGCTGTGGGTCAAACCGCACACCATACCAACTGCCCAAACATGAAACACACGTAAGGATTTTAAAAAAAAATGTTTGTTTAAAATCTCAGAAATTTCTTAATAAATATTTCAATGAGCACTATATTAGTGAATACGAGTCAAATATTAATAAGTCTAGCTGTACAAAAATTATTAATTTGTAAAAGATGAAAAGCTTCATAATAAAGTAATGATAAAAAATCCAAATATATAAAGTTCAAGTATAGTTGGGATTCGACGTAGTACAATTGAGGCACTTTTTAGATTAGTATGGATTAATATCTCACGACNTATTAGTATGGATTAATATGTCACGACGATTAAAATACTGTAGTAGTACCCCTCTTCAATGCGTTTTTTCTTTTTAATTATGTTTACCGAAAAATTATATGATTTTTGATCTAAGAAGTTCGACTATTTATAGAGGATAAGTTTTCAGAGTTTTTTTTTTTTTGTTTTAATCATACAGTAGATTAAATAAGTTATAACTTTGTTTTGATCTATCTAGATGTTCCGTTTCCATGCAAAGCACTTCAAAATCGCCCATTTTGACCGGAAACTGTATGATTTTTGGATTTAATACTCGATAGTTCCTAGAAATGAATACTTAAAATAGTTTTTCTTTTTTCATCTTAAAGTACATTGCATTAACTTAAATTTGATATAGGTCTAAAAAATTCAAGTTGTTTAGAATGTAATCAAAAGTGAAAACAATCATTTTTTAGCCCCCACAGCAGTATTTTGGTTAATCTTTGGATTTAAAACAAAAATATATCGTCGGTAAGGCAAATATTTGAAGAATTATTGATAAAAATTTCGCAATAATTCATCAGTTTTTAAAAGTTATTTCGAGTGAAAACTAAAAACAAAATACGTTATATGACAATTGTAATTGTTTTGAAGATTTCCCTTTATCTACGGGGATTGAGGAGAACTTTTCAAAATTATGGGATTGATAGTTTTAATTAAGAAATAGCAATGCACTGTAAAAATCAATAGCTTTTCAATTTTGCATCGAAGCTAAAATTGAATCATTAAAACTAGAGAAATGACAAAGAAATACATTGTATATAAATTTTTTAATTATTTTGTAAACATTTATTTAAAACTACCTAAAATGTATTGAAAATATTATAATAATATTTCAACTGTTTAGATATTTTATAAATCAAATAAATCAATGAAATATTTTTTGATCACACGGATAAAAATATTATCGTATGTTTTTCATTAAACTCTACTTATGGTGACACTTATTAGGGTTATAGTATTAACTTTAAATTATCTCGCTAGTCACAGATACTGAACACTTCACACAACACTATTTAATTGTCATTTATATATCATGTAACTATCGTCGTACAGTATAGAAATATAATATAATGTTTGAAACACCGTCGCCAATGTCATTAATAACGCGTGTCATTCAAGAAACTACAATTTTTTCACACAGAATTCGCCAATCTGAAAATATTCAGTGATACGCAGTACACAAAGAAGTTATGGTGTACCATAACCAAGGGGCAACAAACTTCGGGCCGCCTGTAAAAAGAATCCTTGTGCGTCTCACTGATTACTGTATGCTGTCCGTTTTAGGCGGAAAACGAAAAAGAAAAAAAAATCGTAATTCTATACGAAGGCATTGTATCTAATTCGAAGAGTTGCAAGAATAACGGTTTTGCTGCATAGAAGAAAATGACGATTATTGTTATCTTGTATGGTTAGTACAATGAAAGAATTCCACTATCAAATTGATAATATTAAAAAACTAAATGATAAATAATTGAACATGGATCGCACGCAGTAAAACATTAACTATTTTATTATCAAATTAATTATCCTTAAAACATATAAGAAAATTTAGTTTATTTAATTTAAATACATTTATTTAAAATTTATTATTTCTAAAATTATATTTAGAAAAATAACTAAACTAATGCCTCTTAAATTTCGATAATTAATAATTTCTGTGTAAAAAAATTACATAAACTTCACCTAAGCTATTAATAATACCGTAATGTATACTGGATACGCATAAAACGTCCTAACTAATCTATGCAGAAAATAAAAAATAATAACAACCATATATTGTTTATTGTATATCTAACTATCGTCATTTAAATTAAAAAAATATAAGAAGGTAACAATAATAATACACGGTATATTTTTTACGAATAAACCGTTCTGCGATTAAAATTCTCGTCTTTTAAAATGTTTAACATATTTTAACTAACGAGTAATCAATAAGAGATTAATTTGTACCTTTGACACCAAGAAAGATTTTTGCACTTTTCATGGGTAGGTCACCGGCGTACATTGACACAAGCAGTTGCCGTTGTGGCCATGCCGACTTGTTAGTAGTAATTAATACAAACACACTATACACAGTGAACATATGCGAGAGACAAGTATTTCATCGTTCGAGCTCTATTAACCTAGAAATTCTTTGCGCATTAATACACGAAGAAAAGTATATTAGACACATTAAAATGGTAATTATTATAGATCTTAAAACAAATTAAAGTAAATACTATAAAAAGGAACACAATTTGATAATTTATGTTTTAAGCGTTTTGTACTCGATCAGAACAAAAACTCGAGAACAACAGCATTTTCAGATTTTTCATGGCATATAGATTTAAGAAAAAAAAAAAGATTCAATAGTCATTCGCATTTTACATACATATTATACACCTAAAACGATACAATGAAACTACAAATGGTTGAAGGAAGAAAACACTTCCATTTTATTGGCCCCATCAATAAGTAATAACGATAAAAATGTTGGGAGTTCATTTGACTTATCAAAGAGTTCAAATTTTTATGCAAGATCGACTAAAGTAAAATCATTTTTAAGATATTTACTTAAGGATCTAAACTGGTTTTAACCAAACATTTAGAAGAACGTAGGAAATGCAATTTATAAAACTACTGAATAATATGGTACAGGTATGCTAGATTACAAATTTTTAAAGAGAAATTATTCAAGAATATTCCAACTCATAAAACAATCCAAACTCATTTCTATGAAAAGTATTTATTTTTAGAACAATTGGAAACAACACGCATGAATACAATTATGATGATTTTAATTTCATGAAACTAAAATTAAAAATGTTGTCAAAATAATAACAAATAAAATGTTGTATTTAAAAAATTATATATGGAAACGACTTTAATTATCATAATATAGTAATTTAAATTGATAAAATTATAATTGTACAACTAATTGAGTTCTCTTATCTTCAAATCTTAAACAGAAAATTTCTTTTGGAGTTATTCCCAAAATATTTTAAAGGAAAAAGTAATTAACAGATTAACATATTTCTTAATTCAAATAACTTTTGAATAAAACACGACTATATGTACATGTATTACAATATCTTTTAAGCCATGTCAACCGTCTCTTGACTGGATTATGAAAAAAATAAGTACCCAGAAGTAATGGACAATTATTTTCCTTAGATGAGGTCTAAGTTCTGTATTATGAGTAACGATGAAGACAGTAGGACCATCGTGTTCGGTAACTGGCACGTCGTTATACAACCTCAAGACGCGCACACCGACGGTTACTCTATGTACACGAAGGTAGATGAAACCGACGGCTAACAAGCAAGTGTCATGGTAGTGAACTTGGCGGACCGGTGCCATTGACCGGCAACATTTCAAGGTTCCGTCGCCGCCGTTGTTCTATTACTACCATCTTACTAGCGTAGTACCACTACCTTCGCCAACAATACAACAGTCACCACTACCACTACAACGACTATCAACATGAATGTATCATACAACCAAGAGTTTAAACAAAATTATTTTTTATTTTTTCCTTAGCCCTGGCTATTGCGCCGTGTTACGGTTCACCGTCATCAATGATGCGACTCGGGTATTCGTTACACCTCAGCTAACAGTGGTAAAGGAATACAAGTACGAGTACTTTACCCACAGGCGTTAACCCGAGAAATAATTACATAAACAAAACAAACGATACCAGAAAAATTATAATTTTTAGAAATGCTAGACCAATTTTTTTTTTTTTTTAATCATCTAATTTTGTTATTAAGAATATTTTAAAAAGGGTAAAAAAATTCATATAAGTGAATTAAATTTTTTCTGGTCGTTATAAATGAATTATCATCTGATAAGAAACTAAAAATGTCTAACTTTTTAAAATATAGTTGAAATACTTTAAAAAGTAATGATAAGTTTTCAATAACTATATTAAAAACTCTTAAATATACGGACCTATGTATGATCAAGATATTCAAGAATGGAGGGGAAGGCATAACCAACTGATGGAGATATTCAATAAACTAAATATTGTAAACGAGATCAAACGGAGTAGGTTGAAGTGGGCAAGTCACGTATGTAGAATGCAAGATTCAATGGTTCAAAGAGTGTTCCAAGAAAACCCAAGAAGCGCAAATGACCACTGGGGAGATCAAGGCTACGCTGGGAAGATGGAGTCAAAAAGGATTTCCTAAATGCTAGAGGAGTGGTGTATGTATGACATGGATTGGAAGGAGGCAGCGGAAAATATAGAGGAATGGGGGAGGATTTATTCTACGGTAAGATGATCTCAAAAAACAAAAATTAAAAACTCTTAACAATATTTTTAGCTAGTTTTGTATTTACTTTACTGTATTAAATTTTTTTTAAAAGATTAGGTCAACCAATTTTTTACGTCCATATTACAATTTTATCATGTAAAAATATTTAATACTTTAATCTTTTAAGGAACAAAATAATTTATTAACAGAAAAAATCTACAATTAGTATCCGAAAACAGTTATGCGTTGACAAATCTACTAAGAAGTACCCGAATATAATTGTTTAAAAACTATCGTTTTCAACAACTATAATGTAAATTCTTAAAGACTGGTTTAAAAAGATACATACAAATTAATAGTTTGTTATATTCTGTCAATAATTTTTTATCAAAAATAAGATATAAACTATAAATAGTCGATATAATACACGCTTGCCTAATGAAGCAATACAATGTTGAATTATTGTGTTTTTCTATACTAAAATACACTGCGATTTACTTTTTTTTGATAATTACTTTTATGTTACTAGTAAAAAATTATACTACATCAAACAAAACTTAAGGGGTACATTTTCCTTATAAGTAACCAATAAATAGTATTGAAGAGTAGAAATAATATCAATAAAGTAATTTTCATGTTTGTCATACTGTTTCAAAATTTGTTAAATGTTATGATACTTAGATTGATCCATTAATAATAAAATGATTTAGAATATTGGCAAATAAATTCATGACAAAAAAAAAAAAAAAAAAAAAAAAAAAAAATAGAAAAAAATTTCGTAATGTTATAATGCTATAACGTCACGTACATTTAAAACGAAGGTTGTACTATAGATGCTTTTTGCATTTTAATTTTGTTCAATGTGATTATACTAGTTAATTTAAGCATAATATTTTCTAAATAAATACAAGATAAATATTTTTAATGAATGAACGATTTATGTAATATTAATAGAACTATTTTTATTGTAAAAATATTTGTATTTTCAATTATAGATATATTTAATACTAATATTTCACTGTAATTTTTTAAAATCGCTTTATAAATAGTTTTATCAAATTTGTAATGAATTGTCTCTACAATGCGAGGGGATTCGCTACAAAAACCAATGACGGTTTTTTTTTGGTGTTGGTGTTGAAGTTATGCAATCACAAAATATATCATAATATAAAAAATGAAAATAATTAATTATTCACTAATCATACAAGTTATACAACTAAATCACTACATCACACACAAAGTATAAATAATTATTTTCAACTTAAAATAAGATGAGATGTTAAAACTTGAATATAAGAACAAATAGAATAGTTTTTAGACGTACCAACTTTTTTGGGCAAATTGGTTTCATCAAATATAAATAATTAATATCTACACTATAGCTGTCAGAGTTCAATACAATTAGCTTCTTAAAAACAGTGTTTATATACATGTACGTTTCCCACGTGCCATAAGTTTAATTTTTTCTACTATCACTAATACAGTAAAAATGAAAGAAATAATTACCCGAATAGAAAACCCACACGATTAACACGAATATGAGTTATACAGCCACTAAGTGAAAAGAAAAATAAACACTGGAAAACGTGAATAGGAAACTCGTGGGCACCTCGGCCTCTTTTATTAAGCTCGTTGCCCCAAGTCATCAACAATAGAATAGACAATATCATAAAAACTCATAAATTTTAATTGTTAATAGCTGAAAACATCTTAGTTAATAAACTCGGTCGAATTGTCGGTTGCTATTTTTTGTTAAACAAGTATTAGCATTTCCATCTATTTTAATTCAAGATGTTACAATTGTACTATCACCTTCTATAATTTTAATAAATATTACCAAGCTTTGAGCTTTAGTTTCAACTTGTTTTTAATATGCGCAAGTAAAATTATTTCGACAGCTCCATAGAGGAATTCTTTCAGTATTCAGAAGATATTTAAAAATATTTCGTCTTTTCTTCTTGAATATATGTAGTAACGATTTAAGAGAAAAACTTTATTTTATCAAATGAATAAATTACTTATTAAATATTGTATAGATTCATATTTAATAACCAGATAGAGACTTCTAGAGCTTGAAAGTTCATAAAAATCGTCTCCTTGATAATGTTAATATCTGAGTGCGTATATTTTGTTGATTACGTAGGAACTGTAATTTAATAGTCAATATTTTAAATAAAATAAGATTACTTACCACCCACCAAGGCCTCTTATCATCACGTTTACTCTTCCTTCGCTCTTTATCCCTCACACTACTCACACAACAGTTTTATCACAGGTTCAATGGCAAAAACTTGGCATTTAAAGTGCCTACTGCTATTCACAGCGAACGCAAGGCATCATGACAGACAATAATAATAATAATAATTTCTAGATTCGCCGACCATATGCAAGGTTGATTCTGAATATTGATGTTAATTATCTTAGGTGTCGTGCGTTTTTCTTGGGTCAAGGGTTCACGGTTTATGTATTCTGAGTATGTAACTAACGTTATCAAAATCAAGATATTCAGTAAAAACTTTTTTAAAATTAAGTTATTTTTCAGGGAGATTTATATTATACGTAAACACCGTGAGCCCGACAGATTGATCCAAAAATATCCTTATTTAAAAAAATATTGAATATCGCCCAACTACGGCTTATAAACTTATAAACATAACACACGAAAGTTAGAGACTGTGTTAAAATCAATCATCATCACTAACTTAAGCCGGACACAAAAGGCAAAAGAACAAAATATAAGCAACGTGTTTTGTTTACAACGTGAATATTCAGTTAAGGTTATACACATACAACTACTACAAATGTCCTCGTCAATTATTCTCAAGGATATGGAACAAATCAAAAGGGATTATTTAACGGTGGGATCATTGAATGATAAAATTCAAACACCCATATGATTGTGTACTGAGAAGTAGAAAATTCTTTTATACTTAATGTAAACATTGTGTGATTTTTAAAGATAACAAACCAATTTCTTTATTAAACAGTACCAAATTATAAAGCATAAACCTTAAACTAAAAATTGTTCTTAATGATTGATAAAATAAGAATTTAAAGTTTAAAAATTTTTTTTTATATTATTTGCATTTAATTTGTATCTAGTGATTCACGATAAAAAAAAAAAAAGCTAAAAATTTGTCTTAAGAAGAAAAAGAGGAACAAATTCAGAAACTACTTTGCTAGCTAAGAATACATATTAGAAAACTATTTGGATAATGATATTAGTCATATATTTTTTTAAATTATGCCTAATACATTGAATGATGGCTCATAATTGACCAATTATTTATAGCTGCGTTTACTTGTGGAGTCACACAGTAAAACTAAAACCTACGCGAGTGGACAACGTTATTCCAACTAACGGAGTAAAGGAAATAAACCGGAAACCATAGGACAAAAAGTATAACAAATTATTTTTGATATATGAACAAAATGTGATCAAACTTCCATTATCAAAATACATATTTTTACCCTAAAGCTGTAATTCAATTTTTATGTCTCAATATTACAGTCTACTGAGATGACATATTCCATATAAAATAATTTATTTGGGCACTACGAAAGTTTTGTTAAAATATAAAAATAAACTATTTGACATAGTATTTACAGAGATTGCTACCATTGTCAGTGTTTCATTGTATGTTTCAAACCTGAAAATGAGAACCACTGAGATTTATTGTTACTTAAGGGTAAGATCATTTGAAGGGTGCGACAGCCCAGTCGAAACTCTAAAGGTCGTTAACCAAAACTCTAACAACGAAAAACAGGTAGACTATTGAAAATTCTTCGTTTTGAACAGTATGCATGAGTTTTTAAGATATTAACAGATTATTCAGCATCAGAAAAAACTACAACCTATCAAAAATTTTATAAAAAAAAATCGTGGTAATAACATTTAATACGATACTGAAATATAATTAGAGTGTGGTGAAATGGGTTTTACGCAAATATGTATTGCCAGAAAAAATCATAATAATAACTATAATGTAACAGTCGCTAATTGAGTCAGGGGTTAGATCCTTTTTACCTTATAATACTTAAAAATAATATAACACTTTCTAATGTTCCAACATTAGTATTAGTAATATTATTTAATTTTTCAATATTCCAATTAAAATGTATTACATATGCATTAAATAATATTTGAAATATACGACAAGAGTACTACATTGCAGGTATAGAAAAATGATTTCCAATCATACCAAATTAAAATCAATTATACATTCAAATAGATCAAAAATAATATATAAATTACTAGTTTTATTGATCTAAAATTATGGAACAATGCACACAAATTCATGAGACGTACAAAAAATATATATATATTATTGTATCAACAGCAATCTTAATAATACCTCGTAAATAAATTCAGAGGTTATCAAGGCCTATCATAAAATTATTTGTATACGTGTTCAATATGTCATGTTCCAAGAAATGACAACAGTAGCAGATTATATGATTATTTTCACCGGTAACTATAACAGATACCTCGTTCCCTTTCTACAAATGGAAAATATATAATAGAAGCGAATCCCCTTTGGAGTTATTTGTGCAATTATTATGTATAAGAAGGTATGGAAATAATTTGTAAACAACACGACACGATATTTAATTAGTAAGATAACTCGGTTATTTTTAGCAGTTTGTTAATTATATTATAAACCATTTATTACTAATTTACTGTAATCGAGAACCGGATAACTTAGTCATATAAAATAATGCCTACGGTTTACATTATAACAATCGTAGAAATTATATATTATATGGTCACATCCAACAAAACTGTAGACTAAGTAAAATAAATGGTGACATATATTTTGTAAAATAAGCGCATTACGTAGAAATATCGTGAGTTATGATACGAACAGAAGTATTACACCGAATTTGTTATTGAAATAGTAACTAAAAAAAAATTGACAACTCCGCAAAATTTTACACAACTGATTTCTGCTGAACTATTTAAATTTCGATGTAAGACTCGCAATTAGTACTAAAAAGAAATATTTTTGTAGTAATAACATGCTAACGAAGTTTCATAGCAAAAAAATCAGTTTTAATATTTAACACTAACTCGCTAACATGATCAGTTTTTAAAGCTTTCCGATAACATTTATTATTAGCAATAAAAAAAAATTATAATAATAATAAACAAACAAACATTTGAAATTTAGTCCATCGATCTTCTATAATAATAATGGAAAACCCTAACGAGTGAGCTATCAGTATTTGAGTTGTAACGATGATAATTGCTGTGTCAGAAGCCGGTGAATTTTAAATTTAGATCGGTTTTTTGTTCGACCATGACAACATTTAATCCAGTGATGAGCTGACGCATTAGACTAAGATAATGTTTTGACTCAACATAAAGAATTACTATAGATAGATTATTTGCAACATAAAGAACAAATGTAACTTTTGATAAAAAAAAACATGTATTAAAGTTTTCCCAATAATACACAAATAGGTACAATATTTCACATTTAGATTATTTAAATTTTGATAAATAATTAGTATATTACGCTGATAAAATTTGATAATATATGTATTTATGAAATGGTTTTAAAGGGATAACAAAAAAATATATATATATATTTTGCAATTAACTATTGTGGAAAAACTAAATATGTTGGTAACATGATTTAAATTTCTCCATAGAAAAGAACTTTTCTTCTTCCAAGAATACTTAAATTATGTTAATGACAAATAGTTTTTATTTTGTGATTTGATAATAGAATTTCCTTTCTTGAAAATTTGGCACTAATAGACCTCCAAGCCTCAAGTACATTATATATGCACTTACCTAGTTTTATAGCGGGGGCGCTATAAAACTTAAAAAGCAAAAAAATGGTCTCTTTACTAAAAAAATATAAAGAGGGACAGTATTAGATTCCACAATATCTCTAGCACCCTCACTGTTATTAATCCATTAAAAAATAATCAACAAGCCTTTTAGTTTATTAGCTAAAATTGACAAATCACTAATTTGGCAATTCAATTTTGATAATCCATTTATCATAAAATTAATAATGATTTTTTATTTAATATCAGTAAAATCCAATTTCTCACAATCTTAGTATGTAAAATTATGATTTCATCAATCGATCTATTAAGAGTTGACATTGACTACTAGGTGCATATATGTAGATGTAAAAAAATATATATTATTGTAACGCACGATAAGATGTAAGGCCAAGAATCGTTAAGAAGCGTTTTTAAGCGGGGCGATACACCGAGGCCATATAAAATAAAGGTCAAACACGGCCGGAGGACTGGAGACTTCCGCAGGAAGCAAAATAAAATTTATTTAAATTAGACCAAAAAAAAAATTAACAGTACTCACATCTTCGGTGACTGTACGCGGAAGATGTTTGAGCTGGAGTTGTCGGTTCCGGTGGAACTTTGTCTTGGCGTCATGTACTTTGCGTTTAATTTCCTCTTCGGGTTCTTCTGCCCAGAATCTTTCGGTGGATGCAGTGGCCTGGAGCACTTGATGCGCGCCTGAGCCCAATACCACGCTTCCGCCATGACCCGCCGAACCGACCATGTTCCAATAGGATTTTGGATCGTCCAGTTTGCTGTAGTCAAAACGTGGATGATGTCCTTCGACCGCAAAAATCGACTTGGCCGTTTCCGTTGTCATTATGAAATTCTCGCCAGAGATATAATATGAAATAAGTTAAGAAGGCGCACTCCGACACGCTCTAACGGTTTTTTTTTTAAATAAATAAAAACAAAGAAGAGAACCCTAACGTTGTATTACATTGAATCATACAACATATTAATAGGATTGTCAAAAACAAATCTATTGCGCGTTTGTTAATGAGTAGCAGAACGTCAGTTTTGATTAAGAAAATTATGTTAATTAAATTAATTTATTTAAATTTTGTTATTACGGTACGAAACGACAACACTCGCGGGCGCCGGGACCGATGACAATGAAATAACGACAACGACGCGCCGTAAAGAGCGCATAACGCACGCACGCACATGCGCCTCACCGGCTTATTCGACGCGCGCATACCGATCGCACATGTTCTCATCTTTAGTAGTTCTACCTCTGATTTTAAAAACATGTTTAGATAAGCGACACAAAGTAAAATTCTCGTCTATAAAACTATGTATATTGTGAAAATAAAATTTTAGCGTATGATCAGCCAATTTTAATTAATTTATAACAACGATTTCCTCTAATAATTAAATTGATATCACTAGTATTCTTCTTTTTTTATAAATTATTATTGAATTATGAAACAGTAAAAGACACCTATGTTGCGAGTTCCCTAATCTTAGATTTTCCTAGATTTTTTTTTTCTTACATCCTGGTTCTAGAGCTATAATCTTTTGCTTCTTAATGTAAGCCCGAAAATTCTTCTATTTACTCTTTATCATAAACGAATAAATTAATTGATAAAAAAATTTATATTAACCAAAGAGTTGGTTTAATTAACAATAAAACATATTTTCTTTGATGAGTATGTAATGCATATTCTACAATTTGTTTGAAGACAAAAAGTCTTCGATGGCAAAAAATCAACGTGTAGGTAGTATTATACAAAGATAATACATCAATCTTGCAACTACTAGGACAAACGTATAATATCTGGAAAGAAATTGTGAATTTAACTATACATGATGTATTTATTTTTCATTGAATAATAAATCTAGTATTACATTGTATGAATTGCACTTTTAAGGAAAAAAGTTAATGTATATTTTATACCCTAAATCTTTTAATTATTTGTATAATTATTTCAATTATACAAAACTGAGCATATTGCTGTACACGCATTTTTGTGTTATTATAGTCAATGTGTCATAAATAAGGGAATATAAAGAATGTGGCTGCACAAGGGCTCTAGACATTCTCAATTTCCCGTAATATTGATTTTTTTTTACGTTTCAACTGAATTGGAAAGGAAGCTTATAACATATGTCTTCCTGAAAACAATAACATTCTTCTTAAACTTAATTTAAGTACGTTTTAACATATTTACTGCTTATTTTTGATATATTATGATACAATGTTAAAATTATATTTTTTCATGTATTTTCTTAAAAAGCCCGCCTTTTCAATTTATGTAGTTTATGTGGAAATGATAAAAATTATGTGGGGACACGACTCTATAGATAGTAATATGACTACATTCGCACTATTCAACTACAAAAATCAATTTGTAAAACTTTCTTCTTGTTTTACTTAACTTTTATTAATCTATATCCTTTTTAATACTAGTTAACGCTTTTCTAGTCAAACTCTTATTTAATAAATTGTTAATCAAACATGTAAGTTTTTTTAATATCCTTGTTTAATGAATGGTTATACATTTACTCGTTTATATATGAGATATTTCCTCAATAACATAGTTTTCATTATTACTTCATTAAAAAACATTTTTTGTTAAAAATGAATATTATAGTGAATATTTTTAAGTATTTTGCTATTTGTTTTTTCTTTTAAAAAGAAAAACTTATGATTGTAGTTTTATAGTAGTCATCACAATTATTAAGTATTTTAATAGTAAAGATTTTCATTTAGATTTGTCAAAAATATTGATTTTAGATGAATAATTATAATGGTCAATCTACTAGATTATGCTGTACATTTAATAATATGCTATCCACAAAGTAATTATTGATGAGAGTAACTAAAATATGTTTTCTAAATTACTATTTGTAAAAGTAATATTAATTACAATATAATAAAAATGTTAGTAACTAAAAAACTTTCAATAATATTTGTAGCAATTTATTATTTAGATGGTGATTTTATTAATCCTATACAAATGAATTTTATTTAATCATTAATTTATTAACAATATGAATATAGTATATCTGTATGAAACTGTTTCTCATACGGAAATCAAATTGATGTTTTAACTACATAGATAGACACCCAATTCAATTCTAATGGATATAAGCCTCCTTGTTAGCTCTACTAGAAATAAAGCATTATTCCAAATAGTAAATGCTATTTATTTCAAATATAAGTATTTATAATTAATGTTATTTATTCTACTTTAATTTTAAAATTGTAGAATATTCAACTAATAATGGTGAAACATAGTATAGTGATACTCCTCTGGGATGGATTGAGGTGCTAAGAATTATTCTAGTACCCTCTACACAATTCAATATCTGTATTTAAAGTATTCTAGTCCTAAAAGTATCAAGTGAAAATGACTGAAGTAACTTTTGTTACAAATCATTTTTTTCTTTTGTACATTCATTATTTAATAAATCTGCAACTAAAATTTTCAGATTAACTAATCTGTTAATTAACTTGTCTACAATGTTGTATATATCGGGAAGCTTATGCCCTTACCATTGACCATGCAATGCTGATACAAACAAATTTTGACCACCTTTTGATTTTTAACTCGTAATTAATTTAAAATAAATAAAAAAAATTCATTGTAACTTGTCAACAAAAAATTTGATTTATGCTCGTTTCTCAATTATAAATTTCTTATAACTTTTGTACATTGATTTTCTATTTCATATCTACAATTTTGCTAAATTAAAATAGTCAATTTATCTTAATAATTGTCCTCGAATATAACCATATTGCACTACACATTTTCATCCTATTCATTTATAGAATTTATGGATATTTTTTAATAGTTTCTAAGTAATTTAGTAATTTTACATTGTGAATTTTTTTAACAAAAATTTAAAAAAAATTAACATTTTGAGGAAATAGTAGACTTAAGGGTGAACTATTTTATAAATTCAAAAGACCTTTTTATGTTCCCAATTAGATAAATTATACCTATATAAACTTAAGATAAAATAGTTATTTTTCTATAAAAAACATGTATTATTTTTTGTATTTGGACTAAACAAATTTATTAATATAATTTAGTTCGTTTTTAAGATTTAAGCCATAAAAGCTAGAGACTCTAACCAAACCATTATAAAGTACAATATTTGTATGCTTTTAAGGAATCTTAAATGTAATTTTAAATGATATAGGAGATTGTGTCAAGCAGAAGTTTAAGATAAGGGTGGCCGACCTCAAGTAGTTGGGATTAAGGTGAAGAAAAATACGAAGAAGAAGTTTAATATAATTTTAAATATAGAACTAAACTTATACTATATGTTCAGTTTTCTATAAAGCTCATAATACTTATTCCTCATTAATTTTTTCATTAGTCAAAGCTTCAATTGCCTAACTAGTTTATGTTTTTATGTATTAGTTATTTGTTATATTATAACTATTCAGTTTTATAATAATTATAAAACTTACTAACAGTAAATAGAGGGATGTTGTGTTCAAGTCGATAACGGGCAGCTTTATTTGCCTGGTGTGAGTAAAGTTTGGTAATTTGAGTCACCATTTTTCTCTTCCACGTTGGACTAACCACCTATCTCGGTGTATCAATGGTTAAGAAACCTCCTCCTTTTGGGTGGCTGCCACAGCCCTTATGTGCTATTTATTTTATACTTGCAAATAAATTATTGTAAAAATTTGTAATTTCAGAGTTACATATTGTTACATATTTATGAAATTGTTTAAGAAAGAATTTGAATAATGGCTTCAACTCTTAAAAAAAAGCGTTCTGAAGATTCTTTAATGTCTAACACTAATCCTCGAAAACGCAGACGAGACAATAGTGTACAAGGTTAATATTCTACTTATAAATTCTTCTGAAATTATTAAATAATTTTTTTTTAAATATAATTCAAGACTAAATTAAATTTTAATTGAATATAAAGGAAAAATTAAAAAATCTTCATTTCAATATCATAAATTTAAGATGAAAAATGAGCAACTTAATAATTTTAAATAAATCTCAATTTTTATTAATATCTTCAAATTAAAATTAAATGGTAAAACTTTTAGATAATTTTCAAGTTAATGAATATATTACTATATTTTTTAGATTCAACATTATCATTACCTGTTTATGATTATCATGATGACAGTGATTTTGATGAAGCATTCAGAAACCTTTTACGCCCTGTTGAGATAATTGCTAAATCTAATCCCTACGACTATAATTTACTTAAAGTAATGATGGACTATAATTAAAACCAAATATATATCAATAATATTATTATTTGTTAAAATATGATATATTAATAGTTATACAGAGTGTTTTAATTAGCATTACCTCTTTTAATATGTAAGGTAGGTCCGGATAATAAGACTTAACTTGTATAAGGTTTAGCTAGGCCAACCTTATACAGAGTGTTTAGTAAGTAAACAATGAGAACAATAAAAACCTGTTTCCATACTTACTGAGCATTCTATATACACGAATGTTTATATTAAGTTCACTTCTTTTAATTTATTGGAATCTACATTTAAAATTATATTTTTGTGTTATGATAAGTATCTATTAAGTTTTTTAAAATACTTTTTAATAAGTGATATATCTAAATTATTTTGAAACTCAAATTAGTGTTAGAGTATATATTATATTCTGTAATCTAACTTATTTAATCCAAAAGTTGCATTTAAATTTTTGGTATATTGTACCATTAATATCAAAAATCATATTACAGAGTAAATAACAAAGATATGACTTTTTATACAATAATCATTTTGCTGTAATTTCTTATTTAATAATTTATGCATTCTTTGATTATTTAAAATAATTTTTTTTTTTATTATTTGTTTTAAATAATAAAAATAAAAATATATAATAAATATAATAATTAAATAATAAAAAAATTTTAGAAATTTAAATATAGCTATATTTACCCCTTTACTTATAAACATTTTGAATGTTGATAATAATTTTGTTAAAAAAAAAAATAATCATATACAAGTTGTTTGATAATGTTGTCAAATTATTATTGAATTTAAACTAAATGTTCATGGTTAGAGGCATAAAGATATTTTTTTATTTACTAAGAAATATTAATATTCTATTCACCAACTCCCCCAAATTTAAAAAAATGCAGACTACCTCACTTGTGATTTATTTTTACTAATATATTTTAAATAAGTAGAACATACATTTTTATTGAATTATTATTTACTGTTGACAAATTGTAAAAAATAAAAATGTTATAGGAGGTTTTAGATAAAAAATTAATTCTAACACAGTAAATGGATCTACTAGAAAAAATTCCAATTTTCCGATAGGCTTATCCACCTATGCTTATAGAAAAGATATTGACTGTTTGTAGGCTAATTGACGTACAATATTTTACCAAAACTGTCAAGTTTAGATAATTTAATATATCTTTAAGTTATATTCATGGTTTTATGAAAAAAAATAAGTTGATGAAAATNTAAAAATCTTCATTTCAATATCATAAATTTAAGATGAAAAATGAGCAACTTAATAATTTTAAATAAATCTCAATTTTTATTAATATCTTCAAATTAAAATTAAATGGTAAAACTTTTAGATAATTTTCAAGTTAATGAATATATTACTATATTTTTTAGATTCAACATTATCATTACCTGTTTATGATTATCATGATGACAGTGATTTTGATGAAGCATTCAGAAACCTTTTACGCCCTGTTGAGATAATTGCTAAATCTAATCCCTACGACTATAATTTACTTAAAGTAATGATGGACTATAATTAAAACCAAATATATATCAATAATATTATTATTTGTTAAAATATGATATATTAATAGTTATACAGAGTGTTTTAATTAGCATTACCTCTTTTAATATGTAAGGTAGGTCCGGATAATAAGACTTAACTTGTATAAGGTTTAGCTAGGCCAACCTTATACAGAGTGTTTAGTAAGTAAACAATGAGAACAATAAAAACCTGTTTCCATACTTACTGAGCATTCTATATACACGAATGTTTATATTAAGTGCACTTCTTTTAATTTATTGGAATCTACATTTAAAATTATATTTTTGTGTTATGATAAGTATCTATTAAGTTTTTTAAAATACTTTTTAATAAGTGATATATCTAAATTATTTTGAAACTCAAATTAGTGTTAGAGTATATATTATATTCTGTAATCTAACTTATTTAATCCAAAAGTTGCATTTAAATTTTTGGTATATTGTACCATTAATATCAAAAATCATATTACAGAGTAAATAACAAAGATATGACTTTTTATACAATAATCATTTTGCTGTAATTTCTTATTTAATAATTTATGCATTCTTTGATTATTTAAAATAATTTTTTTTTTTATTATTTGTTTTAAATAATAAAAATAAAAATATATAATAAATATAATAATTAAATAATAAAAAAATTTTAGAAATTTAAATATAGCTATATTTACCCCTTTACTTATAAACATTTTGAATGTTGATAATAATTTTGTTAAAAAAAAAAATAATCATATACAAGTTGTTTGATAATGTTGTCAAATTATTATTGAATTTAAACTAAATGTTCATGGTTAGAGGCATAAAGATATTTTTTTATTTACTAAGAAATATTAATATTCTATTCACCAACTCCCCCAAATTTAAAAAAATGCAGACTACCTCACTTGTGATTTATTTTTACTAATATATTTTAAATAAGTAGAACATACATTTTTATTGAATTATTATTTACTGTTGACAAATTGTAAAAAATAAAAATGTTATAGGAGGTTTTAGATAAAAAATTAATTCTAACACAGTAAATGGATCTACTAGAAAAAATTCCAATTTTCCGATAGGCTTATCCACCTATGCTTATAG
The DNA here is from genome assembly GCF_025091365.1 of Daktulosphaira vitifoliae. NCBI lineage: Eukaryota > Metazoa > Arthropoda > Insecta > Hemiptera > Phylloxeridae > Daktulosphaira > Daktulosphaira vitifoliae. The sequence goes on from NW_026099573.1 coordinate 2,001,604, forward strand.
AAAAGATATTGACTGTTTGTAGGCTAATTGACGTACAATATTTTACCAAAACTGTCAAGTTTAGATAATTTAATATATCTTTAAGTTATATTCATGGTTTTATGAAAAAAAATAAGTTGATGAAAATTTTGCTTGTGCCAAACAGTTGATATGTTATGGAACATGTGAAATATCTTCTAAAGTAAATGATAAACTTATATGTCCATAAAATCAATTTAGAATTTTTTGTTATTAGAACTAGTTAAACTAATAAATAAATTATGGTTTTAAATTATTTTTCAGGAATTAGATTCATATTTAACGTATCTAAAAAGATTACAAAGAGAAGAATACATTAACTTTATTGAAGCTGCCATGATGTTACAAAATGTTATGTTAATTTATCAAAAAAGGGTCGATCTTGTTGTTGATTTTATGATGAAACTCATTGGAAAATTTCGCGCTTAGTAAATTAATAATGTTTAAGTTAAAAATATAAAAAAATAATTCAAGTTCTAAAAAAAAAATAATTTTTTTAGTAGAGTTCATCAAAATAATGGGTATAATGGTGATATTGAAGCAGAACATGTTGAATGCAATAAAAAAAGAAGAAATGAAAAAAGAATAAAATATTATACATCCTTTGAACCTATAAAAGAACAAGTTTTTGGAATCTGTATGTTAATTATATAGCATTTTGGTGATGTACTCAGAAAATTTAAAAGGGGAGGGGTTCACAAATAAAAGTTATTATAATATATGATTGATCTATAATTAAGAGGTAAAAAAAATATTTGTTTTAAAACAAAGTTTCTGGATCCAACACCTCCTCTTTAGGATGGTATAACCATTTCATTTTAAAACAAAATTTTATTTTATTGTTATTTCTATAATTAGTAAGGAATTATGACTGTAAAATTATCAACTTGAAAAAATTACCATGTATTCCTAAATTAGTGGCTAATGCCAATATAAAGGTAAACAACAAACTCAATGAAATTTTACCTTATATACCAGTTAAAAACAGTGAAAATATTGGAAAAAAATATAATTATTCGTAAGTAGTAAATATTTATTGCATTTATTAATTTAGAATTATTAACTAATTTAAGTAATAATTATATTATTATTATTAGGCTAAATAACCACTTGTCTCGTGATCTAGTAGCAAATTTTGAATATGATTGCCATAATATTGATAAAACAGAAAATATTATTCCGTTAAACTCAGTAAGATAAATTTCTAATAAATTTAGTTAATAAAAAAATAATAATTACTTAGGCTGAGGAGTTGTAGTATTTTTACATTTGTTATACTATAGAAACTTATCAGTTAAATTTTTTTTCTTTAAATAAAATTAAAATTATTTATTAAATTATCAGACTTTTTTTTTTTGTGTGTGTTGTTGAATTTACCATTTATAAATTTTGCTTGTATTTATAAATAAAATCAAAATGGGTTTGTATAAGTTGCTCATAAAAAAATTTAAAATTCTAGAAATTTTGAGCACTACTGATAACTAACTTATTATTTATTTAGCTGTCAATAAATCAAATAGATAGAGATTCAATTGCTCCAAATGAACATCTTCCACCTGAACACCACCGTGGTACTGTTTTATCTGATGAAACTATTCATGAGTTTTTTGTTCCTAATGCAATAACAACTACAAAGTACATGAACATTTAACAAAAATCATATTTATTATTAATATTTTGTAACCTTTTAAATCAATTAAGCTCGCAAAATGTTTTGAATGTTAGTCAAATACCAGAAAACAATATTGATGCATGGATTACAGTTCATGATTCCAAATCAGATATTTATTTAGACAGACCTATTTCAAAAAAAAAAAAATTAAAAGAGTTGGTAAGTAAATTGTTTAAAATTGAAGCATATTTTTAATAGATAAATTGATTTGGATTAAATGAATTAATTTTTATAGTTTATAGATTAAAATGTAATTATATGTTTATGAACTATTACAAAAAGCATTTTTATACTTATATAACAAGTGCTTTGTTATATTAAAAAAATATATATGATTGTTATCTAATTAATTTAATTTTCAACAGAACTGTTTTGGTTAAAAAATGTTGATTTCCTTAGCTTCACAAAACGTTTATAATTAATACAAAACCGAATTAGCAATTAAATGTATCTAGTGATTCAACTGTTAAATTTCATTGGCATAACACACTGATCTCGCATTCAAATTATAAAAAACATGTTTCATTTTCATAAGATTTTTAATACATTTTCAAAGACTAATTAGTTATAGCAGCTAAAAAATCAATTTTAACTTCAATGCAAAGCTAAGAAAATATTAATTTTACCATGATATGTTTATTTTTTTTTTGTGTCTGTCACTACTTTTTCTTAGCTCTCACTGGACTGATTTTTCTCAACGATACGTCAAAAAATCACAAATTGTATATAGTTTTTTTTATATTGAAATCTCAAATATTTCCCTTTCATTTGATATCATTTTTTTGAAAATCTGACCGTTTTTCTATCTACAAGAAGGGATTCAAAATAGCAACTTTTTTACAAAACTCAACTTTTAAAAATTTTTCAGAAATACTGCGTCCTTAAAAGATATGTCAAATTAAAGCTTATGTTATGTATGTACTATAATATAAAAAAAAATTTTTGTTTTGGAATAATCCACTAATTTTTTTAGAATTAAACACTATCTACAAATTTGCATTGAAGCGTTTCTTATGATAATGATTTTAATCTCTGTCAGATATCATGTATACTTGTCCCAAATCCATAATGTGCCACAATCCCATTGTGCTACCATTTTTTCTTTTACATTATCTCTTAAAATTATTTTTCATACTTACAAAAAAAAACTATACAAATCCAGCTAATATTTTAAACTAACTTTAATGTTCTAACTTTTGTTTCCTTGTAAAAATAAAATTTTATTTAAGTTAAGCCTTTGTTCATATTAATAATTAATTATATGATTAAATTTTATTTTATAATGAACCAATAAAACTTTTGTGAATTATAACATATAAATACTTTTAGAAAAATAATAATGGAGTGTGGCTGCCAACATATGTAGTATCTGAATTATTTATGGAGATGTTTAAATTAAAAACTGGACTTGGTGTTGATCCTGCATTCAGGAAATTAGTAGTAGACGCACAAAACCGACAGAAATCTGATATTTCCAAGAAAAACTTTCAACATAAAAAGGGTATTCATTTATAAAAGTTTAATAATAAAATAATTTAAAAGAAAAGCATAGAAATAATAAAAACATTTTTTTTTTTCAGAATCTGATGATCTTATAGTTGAAAGTAAATTCATTAAAATCATAATATTTTTTAAATATTTAGATATCTTGTATACAGTCAGAGAAACTTACCTCTAGAACATAAAAAAAATAAATGTCATATATAAAAATATTTCATGATTATTTTTGTAAAAAATGTAATCAATGTTATTAGATTTTTTGGAGAATAATAAAATAGCCTACTTAACTCTTGTAGATACTAGAATTTGATTCCCATGCACTGAATCATATAGGTTTGCTATTCTTTTTAACACAAGCATAGCTTTTAAAGATTTTAAACATAAAAAGGGTAAATATATTAGACAGGCTTTTTTACTAATCTTTTTTTTTACTATCTTTTTTTACTAATAAAATATCATTTAATTTATAATAAAAAAGATTTCAAATAATTAATTCTTTGTGATTTATATATCTATTTTTTTGTAGTATAAATTTTTATATTTTAAATTATTTTTTAAATGTAATAAAAAAAAAAAAAAAAATAGGAGAAACAAGTAATTTTGACAAGGTATTATTGAATTTAGTTTATACTTAAATAATTATAATACCACTTATAATTTTAAAAAATTAATTTTTTTTTTGTAGACAATAATGAAGACTTTGATGAAAAATTGTTGAATGGTGGTAATGTTTCATATAGATAACTATTTTAAATTATTTCTAATTTATTTTATATCTAAAAATATAGGTGGTTTTGGTGGTTTTGATGATGTAATCTATCATGAAGGTATATTTTTTAATATAGAACCAGAAGTAGAAAGGCTAGAAGTAATAGAAAATTTTCAAACTTATAAAAAAAATGTGGAGGATATGAAAAAACACGAACAAAACCAAATTGATTTAGTATATACTTATTTTATCAATTGCTATACTATTACTATTATTTTCAACATAACATACTTTTTATTTTAGATGGATGAACAATTAAAAATGTGTAATCGTGTGCAAGCATGGCATGAAATTTTATGGCCAATATTGGAAAATGAAGAAAGAAAAACACCATTTAATGTACATGATTATGGAACCAAAATATTAAACTGTTTCAACAGTAAGGGTGAAAAAAAGTCATTTGAACAATTAGTGTCAGGTTTAAAACAAGAGGAAGTTGCTAGATATTTCTTATCTACTTTAATGCTGGTAAAATATAATTTTGTTTTAAATTTTTTTGAACACTGTCTGACATTTCTAACATTTTGTTAAAAATAGAGGTGCTTACATAAAAATATGATGATTAGGATAATTTTAAGCAGCATACTTAGTTCAGTGAATAACATGTTTGTCCTTGGGTATATTAGTACCAGGGTTTAATTCTGCTATAGTAGGATACGTAGGGTATCCATCCTCTTTAGCATAAGTATTAGCTAAAACTAATGTTTGTATAGTCATTAAACCAACAGTGTGTTCGACCAAATTATTTATTTACTATAACAATAATAGAGGTTGACTGTAGACTTTAATAGTTTTATATAAATAAAATTGAAATTAATACAATCAAAACAAAATAGTAATAATTAAAATATAAAATAATTAGAAGTTATATGAGTGAACATAAGTCTTATTAATAGTCTTATAAGTCTTATTACTCTTCTTCTTCCTCGCCTTATCCCAACTACTTGAGATGGGCCACCCTTATTCTAAACTTCCACTTGACACAATCTCCCACATCATCTACGCTCACATAAGCTGTCCTCATATCTGCCGTGCTAAGCGAAAACAGGATACTCCAGTCAACATGATTTTTCAGGATCACAAAAAAACATTTTTAACAGTAAATCAAGATACCCTTTTTTCCCAATGTATGAACATAAGTAAAAAGATGGTAACTCCATTATTTTTTATGTGATATACCAAGTTTTTGCTTAGTATTTGGATTTACCGTGTTTTCGCTTACAAAATATCAAATAAATTGAACTTACTGTATATTTTCTTATTTTATATTTCAATTTTAGATGGGTTTTAATAGGAAATATGCTACTTTTACATCAAAAATCGGTGTAAAACCACTAAATTTACCTATAGAAACAAAAAAAAAAAATTTTTTAATTTTGGAGTTATCCTGTTTTTGCTTAGCACGGCAGATATATATTCAATAGCATCTCTCCATTTCTTTTTTGGTCTTTCTTTACCTTTTCTTGCTTCAATATTCATTTCCATAATTTTTCTTATTCCTCTCTCCTCATAACTTGACCAAACTATCATGTCTCTCATCTTATCCACGAATGATGCTACACCTATACGCTCTCTTATTTGTTAGTTCCTTATCCTATTATCTCTAGTCACTCCACTCATCCATCTAAGTATTCTTATCTCTGATACACTCATTCTCTGCTCTACTTTCTTATCAATCGCACAACACTCTGAACCATACATCATAGCTGGCCTCACTAAAGTCTTGTAGAATTTACTTTTCTGCCTCATTGGAATTCTTTTATCGCATAAGACGCCAGACGCTTCTTTCCATTTCAATCACCCTCACTTAATCCTGTGTCTTACATCCTCGTCAATACCACCGCTCTTTTGCACAACTGACCCTAAATACTTAAAACTTTCCACCTCTTCAATCACGTCCTCGCCTATTGTCACTGATCTCCTCATTTCACCTACCTCGTGTTCTTCTTTGTCAAACTCGTACTCTATATACTCTATCTTACTTCTACTTATTCTTAAATCCTTTTCTTCAAGAGCTGATTTTCACACCTCTAGCCTTTGATTAATTTCCTCTCTATTTTCTCCTATTAACACTATATTGTCAGCAAAGAACATACACCACGGCACTTCTCCTTGTATTTCTCTAGTAATTTCATCCATCACTATAGATGAATAATTAAGGGCTTAAAGCACTCCTACTCTTACCCGAAAACATTCTGTTACTCCTACGCTTTTTACCCTGGTACAAGTGCCATCATACATATCTTCTATTATATTAATGTACTTTTTCGGGACTCCTATTCTCATTAATGCCCACTTTAAAACCTCTCTCGGTACTCTATCATACGCTTTCTCCAAATCTATAAATACCATACACAGCTTTTTTTTCTTTTCCCTAAACTTTTCTATTAGTTGCTTCACACAAAATAATGGCTCCATTGATGACTTAACAGGTATAATTCCAAACTGGTTTTTAGATACCTAAGTTTCATTTTTTATTCCCTTATCTATTACCTTTTCCCAAATTTTCACAGTATGGATCATATTCTTTATGCCTCTATAATTCCCACACTCCTGTATGACTCCTTTACCTTTAAATATCGGCACCACAATACTATTCCTTCATTCATTTGGAGTTTTCCCTACTTATATGATCTTATTTAAAAGTTCCTTCAACCACCTTATGCTAACACCGCCTAATATTTTCCATACTTCTACTGGCACTTCATCTGGTCCTACTGCTTTATTCTTTTTCATTGATGCCACAGCCTCCCATACTTATTTCTCACTAATTAAATCTACCAGCCCCTCATTCCACGATATATCTTATAATCAAAGGTGTAAAGCATTTGAGTAAATGTATTTGAATAAAAGTATTCAAATACTTTCATTGGTATTGAATAGTATTTTTCTATCGAAACTAAAAACATCGAACTAAAAAGTTAAAAATAATTTTTATAATAAGCTTAAAATAATTATGAACAAAAAATACTAATATTATTGTTATAAAAGCGTGGGTGCTTTGTGCCATATTTTTCGTATATTGAGTGCCCGACGCTTTTATCACAATAATACTAGTATTTTTTGTTCATAATTATTTTAAAAATTATTTTTAACTTTTTTGTTTGATGTGCTTTAAAAGCGTGTTTTTTTAAACTATATTTATTTTTAAGGTATTAATAGAAATAAAAAATGTTAACATTAAATAAATTTAAAGAATTAAAATTTTAAAAATTAATGAGAAAATTCTTAAAGAAAAAACCTAATTTTCTCTTTCGAAACAAAACTTGTTGGTCTAGTAAAATTATTATGTTGAAATTGATAACTTTAGACACCATAATTACTAAAATTAAGTATAAGTTGTCATTTAAGCAATTTGGCATAATTAATACTTTCCTAATTTGTGTTAGATTCTTGAAAGGTATATGAAAGATTAAAAAAAATTGTTTAAATGATATTCTAAAAATAAATTAATAAGCTCATTAATGATCATTTATATATATTTAATTTTTTGGCCTGTATTGTATATTCTTTGGAAAATTGGCTCATAATTTCCTTGTATGTTTAAAATAATATTAGTTTAAGTTTAAAATAAAGTTTGATATATCATAAATTATTTCATTAACTGTTTTACAATATTAATAAAATTGTGTAAAATATTTTAAATCAATATATTTTACAGTAAAATATTTGTGAAAACTTTAATATGTGTACTTATAAAAATTAACATTCTGCATATAGACTTTTTGTCTGTAGAATGACTTAATTATTATTTGAATACAAAAAATGCAAAGGTATTAAAATATCTTTTTTACATATTTACATAAAATATTAATTTTTTTTTTTCATCGTATCATATTATTTATTGTGTAAAATTTTTAATTTTCAGGCAAATACATATAATTTACATATAACTAAACAAACTCATGATCCATTAAATATTGGCATAATGGACATAGAACTATTAAAAAAAGAAAGACACCATGAAGAACTTCAAAATAGTGTTCAGACTAATTTTAGTTATTAAGTTCCTATAAAGATTAGTTTTATTACTTTGTTAAATTTTAAACAAAATAAAATTTTTTGTTTTTTATTTTATAAGCCAACTAGCATTATTAGCATTATTTATTTTTAAAAAAGTGCTTTAGTATGAAATTTTGTGTGTATAGTGATAGATTAAAAGCTTTTTCCCAGAATAACATTTTAGAAAAAGTTTTTTCGGCTTTGTTGAGTTTTATGTACAGAGTGATTCACTAATCATAAAACACTTAATAAAAAAACAATAATACTATTAATTTTTTATTTGTATCTTTTAGTTTATTTTTTATCCCAAAAAACTTTACAAATTTACCTCTTATACCTTAAAAGGGAGTGTCAGCTTTAATTTTTGAAATGGCAATACGCCTAATTAACTAGCTTATTTAATAAATAATGATCCAATTAAAAAAATGGTCAGTTATTGAAATTATAGATATATTTAAAGTAATGATTAGAGATGAAGAGTGTATGCTGTTATTTTTATTACATATCTGGCTATTCTCTTCTTTCTACCTAGATATAAAAATTAGAATAACTACTAAAGTACTAGTTCAAAAGTTATTTTCGACCAGTCATTTCATTAATTTAATCATTATCTAATAAATAAACTAGTTAATTATCTGTTCCCATTACATTAATTTCACATTAATAATGTGTTATCTCTATAAGTTATAAGGGAAATTTTTAGGAGAAATTTAGTGGTCAACGCTAAACTAATAATTTTGTATATATTATCTTTTCACCTTAATTACTTACATGTCACTGAAATATTTGACATTTGATGATTAAAGGACAACATTTAGTTGCTATATTTTTTTATGTTGTTTACTGTACCTATAAAATTTGTATTAGTTTTTAAGGTAATTTAATAAGATTTTAATTTTACAAGGATGTCTTTATTTTGAGTTTGTCCATTTAAATTCACTACCAACTTTAACTTTTCCGCAATCAAGATTATATAAAAAAAAGTTTTATTGAATAAATTAATAAAATTTTGTAGAAAACTTATATTATTAATACAAGTTTATAATTTTTGAATAATTAGTACCATTAATATAATTAAATCAAATTAATTTTCTAATTTAAATAATTAAAACCCATTAGTTTATATAAAAGCCTCTCATTATGTTATAACATTAATAATGAGAATTATTAACTAATTAAATTAATATTATTAATAGAATGTATAGGTTAAAAAAAAACTGAATCTCTAAATTTTTATAATTAAAAAATCAAAATAAAATTTTCATTAGTTATACTTAAAAAAAAACCTTTTTTTAGAAATAAAATAAAAAACCTTATTACAGAAAGTTTTAATATTAACCAACAAAAGTAATTTTCTTTTAATATTTTAAAATAATATTGAACGTTGTATTCTTTAAAAATTAATTTAAAAGATAAAAATAAGGTTCAGGCAAATTTATTTTCTAGTTAAAATTGACTACTAAAGCTGAAAAAAAATCTACAACTAAGTCACCATCATATATATGTGCTCATACCTCATATCGCTGTACTGTTTACTAGGTTTACAACATTGATTTAGTGACACACATATTATTACAGAAGGGTATTACACGTATTACTACAGGAGACTACACACATAAACACTTAGCGTTCACAATATGACTGTTTCAAACGCCAGTTAACTTTTTACCATTATCGCAACTATTATTCTTATTCTCTAAGACATCACTTAAATTAGTTACGACTAAGATAGTGTATGTGCGCACAATGGACCAACAGGTCTGAGTGCATGAGCATTATGTCCACCTCGATAATAACTAAGATAGCGAGTGTAACACCGTCAGATTCTTTGAATTATAATTATCTCTAGGTAACCAGCAGGTTGTATTGCTTATTTAATACTTTGTTACTCAATAAATATATATATTGTTGTTAACCAAGAGTTTATATATATATTATTGTAATGTGATCCTTTGTAGTTCCTCTAAGGAAATATAAATTAAATAAGAAACCTCAGTACCTAAGGTAAACATAATCTAGCCAACTTAGAATACTTTTAATGGTCATTCAGACTCAATCCTTACATAGTGATGTAACAGTCCTTTAATATAAAATTATTGTGTAAGGATTATATATCCCATGTTAAACATTCCTCAAATTAGAAATATTAAACTTTTATAAGCACAATTGTATCAAGGTGTATTTTATAATTTTTTTGGAATTATTAACTTTTATTATAAATTTACAGGCTTTTATGAGACTATCTTCTATAAAATTAAAACCATATGACAATATTAAAATATATCTTTTATAATTAAGGGAACCAAATAATCCTTAAACATGCGTCTAAAATATTTTTAATTAAACTATTTAAAAATAGGTGTGAATCAATGTTTAATAAAATGTAGAGTAATACTAAATATCAAAAATATATGTTAGAGGGGAATAGAATCTATTAAATTTCTAAATCGAGCAATATCTGAAGAATCATAAACACAGCATCCTCCAAATATTTTGAGACCTTTACTTTTCCATAATATAATATCATCTAGATTAATTTGATATGCTTTTGAATTGTCCCACCTAAAAATTAAATATTTAAGCAAAAGCAATAATATATAGTTTATTTTAATTGATACTTTTTGTTTTGAATGTCCCAAGTACCACCACCATTTGGATAAACAATTAAAGGAACATTTTCAGTCTTAACAGACAGTAACAGAGAAGTAATATTACTAGCTGATACACAATTGCAACCTATGGCTACGAGTTGTTTTTGATTTTGATAGGCCCAACATGTTTCCACAGCACTTGAAAATGTTTCACCATGACTTATATGAAGTTCGTCCTTTTAATAGACAAGATATTTACTTTTATTATTTATATTATATTTAAATTAAAAAAAAATTATTTACTCTACAAGAAAATGATAAGCATGCTTTTTGATCTGGAAAACTGGAGAGCAATTTTAATAAAATTTTAGCTTCTCTGATAGAAGGAATAGTTTCAAAAAGAATATAATCTACTCCTTCTTCAATTAATGCTTGAATTCGAGGTTTATGCCAATCTAATAATTCTTGTGTACTCATTGAATCTATATAATTCCCGCTATATTCTGAGCCATCACACTTTGAAGCCCCGAATGGCCCAACAGAACCCATTACTTTAACATACTTTCCTAAAATGTATGAAGCACATTATTTCTATGTTTTATAAGCTTTATATGAATGGAAAATACTAACCTAAGCCTTCTACTTGTATGGCTTTTTTACATAATTTGACAGATTTTTTCAAAAGTTCATAACTTTCACAATAGTTCAAACCTAAGAACTTTTGAAACCCATTAATACTTGCTTGATAAGTATTTGTTGTAATCATATCTACTCCAGCTAAATAAGTATGTATAGATTACAAGTTTCGAACATTTATTATTGAAAGAAAGTTAAAGATTACAGGTGTATCTACAAGGATGACTTGTTAAAAAAGGTATTTCTCTTTTGTGAACTATATGTTTTTGATCAAAATTTAAGACTAATAAGAAAATATAGATAACATTTTCTTTAACTAAACCAGTTATTTAATATTTGCTAAAATAACCAGAAATAATCATATTACTATATAAATACAGTGCCCCTTAAAACATTACATGGTCATGACTACGCTTAACATAACTTTTACCTTTGATATAATCTCTGTGGCAGTTGTACACGGCTTCTTCGTCTAAATTAAGTAACTGGGAGCCCCAAAGTGGATGTTTTACTAAACTCTCAAAGTCAACATAAGGCTTAACTCCGCTGGTAAAACTGCCATCTAGTAAATATATATTTTTTTGTTCCATTATATGATGTTTCTCTTTTAATGAAGAAACTTTAGTGCCAAATAGATAGTTATAAACTTTCTAATGATAAGACTGAATATGAGACAGAATGAGTTATCATAATTAAAGGTATTTTCTCCCACCTAAGACATAAGTAAATTATAATTAATTTAAGACGTCTAGGTACCGACCGTTTGTGCATAAAAAACATCCCGTTTGTGTAGAATAACAAAACTACTGATGCGATTAGAGTTCTGAAAACTGATTTGAATTCAGCATCTTGTAACTTTAGGTCTGCCCACTTTTTTGAAATTATAATTCTTTGACTCTTAAGTACAGGTTACATTTTTTCAAAATAAATTTTTGCGTTGAACTAATTACAATTTCAAAAAAATGGTTACTTAATACTTCAGTAACATGATACAGAATTTAGATCTATTTTCAGAATTCTTATGATATCAGTAGTTTTGTTATTACATATAATATCACACTGGTATAGATTAAATTTAATGGAATACTAAAAATTTTTCGTATAATAGTACAATGGAAAAACATCCCTCAAATTGTATTTTTGTATTGTATTGTTGGGTTGTATATTTACAATATAAAGTTTCAGGTAAAAGTTAAAATTTTAGTACCAGGAATACATAAGAATTATTAAAGATAATTATTTTGTAAATTGTTTATGGCAACTTGAATAATCGCCAGCGAGATACAGTTCAAAATCTTCATATACATTTAATTCTTATAAATTCCTAGTACTAAATTTTGATATTTTTAGTACAATCTTGATACATGTTTAATTTAAAATATTAAAATGTAACTTGTTGTGCAATACTTCATGAATTCCTGATCTCAAATAAAATTGTATACATACAAATTTAAAATGTATTCATTAATTTTAAATTTTGTGTCACTGTTATCTATAAACTTGCAAAGGTAAGAAAGAAAAGGTCTAAAGATTATCATTATATAAGGTGTATAAAGTGTTGATAATAAGGTACTCTCGAGTGATGATGATGTGAAAAAAAGGTGGAAAGAGTATTTTGAAAAATTACTGAATGAGGAGTACCCAAGACACATTATAAGCATAGTTGTAAGAAATACTTCTAAAAAGTATTTTAAATAATATTCAAATATTTTAAAAAAAATGTATTTAAAATACTATTTGAATATTTTTCAAACAAAAGTATTTGAGTAATACTCAATTACTTTACAAAAGTATTTCAAATACTAAGAATACAATTAAAAAATAATAATAATATTTTTATTTTAACTAAGAGCAAAAGGTTCCACCTAAATAATTACCAAGAGGGTAATTTGAGTCAAATATTGAGTACTCTTAAATTAAGAGAACTCATTTATTATTTTCGATATTTTATGTTAGAGGTAAATAAAATTAATTATTGTAGACTAATCAGTGAAAAAAATAAATATTAGTACATGTGTAAAAACCTGTAAAGTATGTCTTATTGACAATAGAGTAAATCATTTGAACCTGCAATAGGCTATTGTAGGTTCAACTGATGTATTAAAAATAGATGTATACATAATAGCATTTAGATAAGCACAATAATTATGTTATACTATAATGTAACATATAAAATAACAGAGAATTATTCTCAATTTTCATTTTGACTGAGTTTAATTTGCTTGCTGTGTTACG
>NW_026099573.1:2015516-2017049 GCF_025091365.1 Daktulosphaira vitifoliae
AAAAACCAATTAGCTACCTGTATTTGTAATCCCTTGTGTATTATACCTATATATTAACTCAAAAATTTGAAACTTTAAATGTTTATATCTAATAAACAAATTAAGTTTTATTAAAAATTCAAATGCCATTTATTATTGAATTAAAAACTCAAACATTTTATTAAATTAAAAATATGTGTTACCATTTAAAAAAACAAAGTTGACACCCTTACCAGGCATAAGGGATGAACTTAAAAAGTATTACATAGTTAATAATTCAAGAATTATGTGTAACTAAAGATAATAATAAAAAAACATTTTTAAATTATTATTATTCTATAAGTAATTGAGTGGGTTATGATAAAAAAATCACTCTGTATAATAAACAAATTAAATATTTAATTTTTATAAAAATATATAATATTTAAATCATAAGGAAAATATGGAAAATTTTATTCGAAGAACATTGAGAGAATAAGAAATAACACTTCAATGCGAAGAAGAAAATTGTTCGAAGCGGGTAAAAAAAGAATCAAATCGAGTGCTTCACTTAAATTTAGTGGACCCGATAGAGATTACGGTTTAGTAGAACCCTTAGATAATATTCCATCTGAAGAAGAGCTACGTGAGAAGATGAGTAATTTTTTGGTAAAATTAAACGAAGTTGATGTAAAAAAACTAGAATTTTCTACAAGGGATCAACGCCACAGCCAAGATTGGTACATAGAAAGAAAAAAAAGACTTACTGCATCAAATTTTGGAGATATTTGTAAAATGCGTGTCAATACAAGTTGTCGCAAAAAAGTGTACAGTCTTTTATATGGTCCTCGTGTCACATCGAAGGAAATGTCTTACGGAATTGAAATGGAGCATCAGGCTAGAACTCTTTTTGAGCAGCTTTATGAAAAGCATGTTCAAGCAAATGGATTATTTGTTGATAAGGAGTACGCTTTTTTGGCAGTAAGTCCTGGTAGTACTATTTATAATTTTCATTATAACATAAACTAAAGAATTTATCATTTTATTTAGATGGCCTGATTGAAAACACAGCTATAATAGAAATTAAATGCCCATATGTAGCTAGGTCCACAGAAAATGCAGTTGAAGCTGTCCAACAAAAATTAGTTAAATATTTTATTTTACTTACTATTTATTTTACTATAAACATGTTTATCATTTTCAGTTACCATATTGCGTGATTAAAAATAATAAAATTGAACTAAAAAAAGAGCATAAATATTATTACCAGGTTATGGGCCAAATGCGAATAACAGGTAGAGAAATTTGTTATTTTATTATATATACGCCAATTTGGATAAACGTCCAAGTAATTAAATATGACCATGAATTTTGGATTACAAAAATGGAGGAAAAATTAAAAATGTGAATATTTTATTAACTATTTACAAAATTCATTACTTAAAAGGGAATGTCATAAATGACTGAATGACGTTTTAGATTTTACTTGGAGTGTCTTTTGCCAGAAATAGTTTGTCCTTTGTATGGAAAACGTTTAGAACTAACGGACATAAGAGAGCCATAACACATACAAGA
>NW_026099573.1:2017149-2046804 GCF_025091365.1 Daktulosphaira vitifoliae
AGCAGAATTAAACCCTGGTACTAATATACCCAAGGACAAACATGTTATTCACTGAACTAAGTATGCTTGTAACTAAGTATAAGAGAACGTGATTGGAGTGGTGGTAATTATAGAGGCATAAAGATTTTGAGCTATACTGTGAAAATTTTGAAAAGGTAATAGATAAGAGAATAAAAAATGAAACTTAGGTATCTAAAAACCAATTTGGTATTATGCCTGGTAAGTCAACAATGTAATTTTGAGTCTCTATTTAGGTGTGAGCGATCATTAAAGCTCAGCAAATATTTTTTCTTCATTATAAATTTGACATTTTTTTCAAACAGCTTGAATCTGATCAAAGAATGATACTATTTAAAATATGATTTTTTTTTGAGAGGTTCCAGAATTATTTTTTACAAAAATTTAACAGTTAAAAAAATTATTCCATATTTAAAAATGCGGGTAAGCTATTTTTTTAATGATTTTTAGTGATGACATTAAAGAAATCCGTTAGTTTATAAACATTAATTTTGAAGGCGTTGGTCCTTGTACCCAACGGTTGGGTTCCATCCTCATGAATCTTCAAACTTATCTACAAATTGTCTTGTAAAAAATAATAACAGTATTAAAGGCTAAAAAACCTAATTTTTATTTAGTGGAAATTTATTTTTAGTTTGTTGATGCAATAGGAAAAAGAATGTTAAACAATTTGTTCGTATAATTTTTTTTCATAATTTGATGTTTAGTATACAGTACTCAGCGACGATTGGTGAACAGTATCAGAGAAAAAGGATAGATGGACACCAGTATGTGTTGTGATAATGGGCCATAATGGCTTTTGAAAAATCGAAAAATTAATCTCCACTACATTATAAAGAATTATAATTATTAACTTAAGATATAATTTAGTGGAAGTATAATAGAAGAAAGAATCATTTTTCTCACGTACAACTCCTAACTACAGAGTAAGATTCTTTTCACCCCACTCCTATATTTTTCTTAATATAAAAAACCTGTACTGTGAAATTTGGACTCTATCAACCAAATCCATCCCGTGCCGTATTGGGGTTGAAGTTAATTACTTTACATTTTACTCTCTACTCTCAATATTCTCTCTCTTTTTACTCTCAATATTTTATAGTTTGAAAAAGAGTTTAAAGGTACTTTAATTTTTATTAAAAATATTTGTTGCGCAATGACACTCCTAAATAAACGGTTGGCGTCAATAGCTTATAAGGATCATGTGGACCGATAATACTTAACCTAAAATAAAGTACATAACCTTTAAATGATTAAGTATTATATTTAAATGATGTTGTGGCCTTATGAGCTAAGGGATACAACAAATACTCTCTCTGGTGTTTGGGTATTGAATGATGCTATAGCTGATCTGCCTCCTTCATAAATCACATGAGCTGTGCATTGACTTTGTTATCTGAGCTGATATTCTCCATTTCATTGAATCCTCTGCATAAGACAGCAGTGCATTAAAACTATAGAATAGTGTCTACATTGTTCATAGCAACAATGTGGTTTTGTTTGAGAGCACAATTATGAATAGTAGAGTATTCATATTGTATGAGCATACATATTAACTATCTACGGTGTGTAGAAGTACGTAGAGCAATGCATGAGCTTGTAGGTTAGAGAGAACACTCACATATTTAAAAACCACAGAAACGTTAAAATGTACAGACAACAGCAACAGCAGCTGATAACAACGGTACAAATGGGTATTGCACCATATCCAGTATTACCAACTAGGGGTGAACATATACTAAATTGATAACTCTTTTATCGGCTCAATATTAAAAAAAAAATAATTACTACAAAACTTTTATTTTTTTTTAATTGTAAGTGATTTATTCTAAATATAGAATTTTATATGAATATATATATATATATANAAAATCGAAAAATTAATCTCCACTACATTATAAAGAATTATAATTATTAACTTAAGATATAATTTAGTGGAAGTATAATAGAAGAAAGAATCATTTTTCTCACGTACAACTCCTAACTACAGAGTAAGATTCTTTTCACCCCACTCCTATATTTTTCTTAATATAAAAAACCTGTACTGTGAAATTTGGACTCTATCAACCAAATCCATCCCGTGCCGTATTGGGGTTGAAGTTAATTACTTTACATTTTACTCTCTACTCTCAATATTCTCTCTCTTTTTACTCTCAATATTTTATAGTTTGAAAAAGAGTTTAAAGGTACTTTAATTTTTATTAAAAATATTTGTTGCGCAATGACACTCCTAAATAAACGGTTGGCGTCAATAGCTTATAAGGATCATGTGGACCGATAATACTTAACCTAAAATAAAGTACATAACCTTTAAATGATTAAGTATTATATTTAAATGATGTTGTGGCCTTATGAGCTAAGGGATACAACAAATACTCTCTCTGGTGTTTGGGTATTGAATGATGCTATAGCTGATCTGCCTCCTTCATAAATCACATGAGCTGTGCATTGACTTGGTTATCTGAGCTGATATTCTCCATTTCATTGAATCCTCTGCATAAGACAGCAGTGCATTAAAACTGTAGAATAGTGTCTACATTGTTCATAGCAACAATGTGGTTTTGTTTGAGAGCACAATTATGAATAGTAGAGTATTCATATTGTATGAGCATACATATTAACTATCTACGGTGTGTAGAAGTACGTAGAGCAATGCATGAGCTTGTAGGTTAGAGAGAACACTCACATATTTAAAAACCACAGAAACGTTAAAATGTACAGACAACAGCAACAGCAGCTGATAACAACGGTACAAATGGGTATTGCACCATATCCAGTATTACCAACTAGAGGTGAACATATACTAAATTGATAACTCTTTTATCGGCTCAATATTAAAAAAAAAATAATTACTACAAAACTTTTATTTTTTTTTAATTGTAAGTGATTTATTCTAAATATAGAATTTTATATGAATATATATATATATATANAAAACCCGTTAATAATATATGATTTTGCAGCGTAACATAGATGGCGCTTCTTTAAAAAACTTCTCAACGCGAGGCAGACTAAATTTAGATTCTTTGAATCTGATTATTGAACTGCTAAAACTTGTTGAATTTCTGTAAAAATTATTTTTTTTTTATAAAATACAGAATTAAAATTGCGATGTTTAATAATTTTATTAATTTTGAAATAATATTGAATATTTTATAATTTAATTATTATATTAAAATTTCTTTAATATGTTAGAAATATTTTAAAGCTGAAATTTTAATAATTATAAAAACTACTGAGTTAAACTGTTGTAAATTTTTATAATTAATAAATAAATAAAGGCTCGATTAAAAATACTTCATGTTTAGTATTATAATAAAAACTCATTAAAGATGGAAGAGTCGAGATTTCTACCCTAGCTTTTGTTTTAATCTTTGGGGCAGTCTTGTTAACACTTATCAACAAATAATAAAAAGTTTATGTAATAATTAAATCAAAATTTGTATACAGTAATTTGCTACTATTATAAACATCATTAGAAGTTAAGTTATGTTGACATTTTATTAATTATTAATAATTTTTAATATCTTATTTAAAAATAACATTACTAAAAGTTTATAACTTATGTTAAAAAAAAATTATATTTTACTATCATGATAAACTTAATTATTAATTATCAAAAACATGTAAAATAATACACATAAAATATTAAATTTACTAAATAGTTTTTAGTGATTTTTATTTTAATACTACAGGCAACAAGAGAACACATCTCGGTGGTTAATTGGTAATATAGTTCGCATATAGTAAAAAAGGTTATGGTTGTTAATGTAAATTTTTAAAAGTGCTAAATAGTAAAAGCACCCCTCTATTTGTACCATGTGACTACTATTATTATGATATATAAATGCTACAAACAAACATTACTTTGAATATTCAGTGCTAATGAGTAAGATAAAAGGCTCCTATTTTACACAACAATCACCCAGTTTCATATTTTGGCACATTATGCAGTATTTACTTTGCTAATTTTAAATAAGTCATTTATGAACAATATTTTCATTTAAAGGACAAAACTAGGTATATTTGAATATCACAATTAAATAATTTAATTTTAAAACAATAAGTTGTAAGGAGAGTTAACGCAAAACTTACTGGAATACTATTGATTTGATTGTAATAATTACTATAATTTTGTTACTACACGATGTGAATCTAAATATGAAATATTTTTAAGGTCATACACCCTACTGATGAAAATTTTTAAGGGAAAATCTACCAATTTAAATAATTTAAAAATTTTTTATAGGAAATGTTATATGAATATAGGCATCAACAGGGTCGTATTTTGGGGTGGCTTGGGGCAATAACCACCATCAAAATTCCTACATAATAAAAACCATGCATGTACATTGGTAATTTTATCATATTTGGTATCTTAAATACTTATTCCTATCACAATAAAACAAAGTATTCTACTTAAATAATTTTTAACTGAAAAATATAAAGTTTAAATCAGTGTATCTTCTTCACAAGTAGCAATTGTCAGTTGACTGCCAATATCATTGTTGTCTTTTGACATAATTGGACTTTCAATAGGAATAATGGTTGAACTACTATTTGTTAAGCAATGATGGATTGGTGAAGAGCTATTTTCATCTGAACTACCCATTGGCATCATTAACAAACTGCAGTTTTCTCGATAGCCTGAAGTACTAGACGTTCTAGATGGTGCACTATGATTATCTTCTTCCCATATCATTTCTGGTTTTGTTATTAATAACCTATCATCTGTTACATTAGATATTTTGTTAAATTCTTTATTTTCAGTATTCATTGTATTGTCTTCTCTGGTTTGTTGAGGTGATTTCAAACCATGGTGTATAACCTGAATTTTAAAATATTAACATCACTATTATAATCAAATAATTCTGGAATCAAATTAATGTATAAAAAATATATGGTTTATAACAATAAAAAAAAAAGCTTGAAGTGATTTAAAAAACTAAAAAGCAACAGATCAAAATATGTATAAATGATCTATAGTAGTGATATATCAAATTAGTTTTTAGGTCCATCCATTTTTTTGCCTTATAAAGTCATTAACTTATTTTTTTTGTTTATTAGCAACAATATTAAATTAGATTAAATTTAAGATGATGATCTAATAAAAAAAATGACTTATTGGTCATTGATTAGCTATTGTTTTGGAAGTCAATACCATTATAAAATATAGACTAGGGATAAAGAGCGGATCATACCTATTTTTACCATAAGGTATTTACAAGCCACAATCCTCCCGTTCAAACATAAAATTATTCTGAAATAATTGTTTAAAAATTTTTATCAACTAATCAGTTTAGTTATTATAGATATATAAAAAAAATAATAGTTTATTCCTATTTATAGTAATATATTTTCAAACTAACCTTCATGTTATTTTTCCGAAATCGGAAAGTTTTTCGACTCTGAGCTCGAGTACGTTGTAAACGAGTTTCAGGTTTGATTCCAAATTCTGTTGGATCTCCATCAGAATTTTTAGATTCTATAAATATGAATTTATAATAATTATTAACATTCATATTTCTATAAAATCGATTTACCTTTTTGAATAATACTATTTAATGATTTGTCTTGACCACTGAAATTACTTCGTACACTGGATATAGATTCTCTATGAGAAATAGCACATACACTGTAAGTGGGATTGGAAGAACCTGGTAATAAATTTATAACAGATGGTCTATGTTGAGTCTCACATGAATTACGTATTCCATTATTAGTCCTTGATCTTTGTTCATCTACTTAAAAATATCAAATTTATTAATAATATAAATATGATTTAATTTATATAATTGAAAAGCTTACTTAGTCTATCATCTAATTCCTGCTTAATTTCTGTCATTTCATTCATAAGTTCAACAAGCAAAGAACTTCGACATTGAGGAGTGATAGCTGTGTATTCAGAAAGTTTTTCTTTAACTAAATTTTGAGAGTTTACTTCGAGTTCAGAAACAGAAATAAATCCTAACTAAAAACAGACATATTGAGATAGATTACATAAATTAACAAATGATTAAGTTTAATTTGAATATAGTATACTAATAAAAATAAAGCCAGCTTAACTAAAAAAAAATTGAATGACGCTATAGTATATTGCATGAAGTTTAAAAGTGGATAAATTTTCATTCATAAATAGTGCATATAAAATTTCATTGCAATGTTAAGTTTTAAACTAACCAATGTATATAGATCAGGTAAAATAAACTAACACTGTTGAAATATAAAAACTATTATTGATATATTAGTGGGTGGTTAAAATCACTCGCTATTATTATAAAATTATTAAGTAAAGAATCATATTCATTAAATTTGTTTATTATACTATCCAAGTTTTTTCAGTAAAACTTTAAACATATTTTCATAATTGCACTTCAAAATTATTGAATTCAGTCATTTTAGGGAAGGAAGAAGAGAAACATTAGTATTGGTGCAACCAGGAAAAATTTGTTTTGTTTATAATTTCATAAAACGGCTACAAAAAAAAAAAAAAGAAATTCACCCAATAATTGATTAAACATGCTGATAAAATTATAAAAAGTAGCTATACTGCCACTGTTTATGGGATATTGTTAAGGAAATTGACAAAATGACAAGAGAACCCTGACACCTTTGAAGTATACATGGAATAATTACTAAAATATATTTTAAATAAAAAAATACATTTATGGGCAAGTTAGAAAATATTAATTGAAAACTAAAAAATTATATTAAGCTAGTATGTTATAACTACATCTATTTTATTTCAACACATTTTTAAGAAAAAATGTTGAACAATTTTGTAGTTGGAAAATATTATTCATTGATAAATTGCAAAAAAATTAAAGAAAAATACAATTTTATTTTGTTTAGAGGAAGTTTTTATTTTATGTCCCCCATAAATAATATTATAGTTATACCATTGCTCATCACATCATATTTGGGAAAGTAATAATTTTAAAAAAACCCAGCACAGTGGGGTCGTGGCATAGTTGGATCCAGCATAGATGATATCTGACAGTGATTAAAATCACTATCATAAAAAACGCTTTGAAGCAAATCTGTAGATAGTGTTTAATTTAAAAAAATAATGGATTATTCCAAAAGCTACATGATCTGCTAGTTCATTATTAATATCCTAATTAAGATAAAGTATGTAGAATGAAAAAGGGATTATTAAAAAATATTATTTCTCAAGTTTTATGATTTAGAAGTGTAATATATGAATAAATGAATATATATATTAATAATATATAAATATAAATAGTACTTATCTCAAAAAAAATATAATGATCTATAAATTTTTCAAAAATGTATAGCATTATAAAGTTAAGAATATAAAAAAGAATTTTTTTATATTCTGAAATTTAATTTTTGAATTAAAATTTTTTTTATTAACATTGATGTCTGTTGTTACCATGCATTTTAAAGATTTGAACCCCCCTATAAAGGAAATGGTGCGATTTAAAAAAAAAGTAAATCGTATGAAAAAGGAATATAAATATTATTTCTCATAAAAATATTGTATTGATTCATATATTTTTCAAAAAGTTAAAGCATTTTAAAATTAAAAATGTAAAATATAAGATCGAGAATTTCAACATAAAAATAGCATACGGTAGCTATTTTCACCATGAAGACAAAATAAAGTCCGAAATTTTTTTTTCCATAATAAAGTATATTACATAAGCTTTAATTTAAGGTATATATAAAAATGTCAGTATTTCTGGAACACTTAAAAAAATTATATTGATTTGTTCAATTTTGAAAAAGCTATGACAGTTTTAAGTAAAAAAAATTGAAAAAATTTCGAAAATTAGCGATTTTTAAATTTGTAATTTTTTTGGGGATTTCCCCCATTTACGTGGAACGAGGGAAATTTTTTCAATTTTTAAGGGTAATGTCTTCGACTAGATACGATTTGTGATCTTTTGACGTATTGTTGAAAGAAATCCGTTCGGTGAGACCCGAGAAAAAGTGGTAACAGACACAAAAAAAAAAATATAAAAAAAAATAAACACATCATAGTAAAATTAATACCTTCTCAGCTTCGCATCGAAGCTAAAATAGTAAAAAAATATTCAAACATACTATGATTTGCCAACTGAAAAATATTTGTAATAATTTAATTAGATAACTCTGTGGCTTAAAATATCTAAAAGTTGATTCGACAAAAGTGTGTTTTTAATATTTTTTTAAGTAAATCTTCTCAAAGAAGGTTTGGATAAGTAATAAATAAAAAGATACATCTGTGCATTATATGCACAGAAAGAAAGAAAAGTTTGCTTTTGTGTAGGTACCGGGTTGCACTGGGGTATGTACATTTTGCTATCATCTCTAACCTAAGCATAGCTTATCAGAGGACGTTAAAGATCTATAGAATAATAATGATAATAATATTGATTAAAAATTTTAAATATATCTTACTCGTTGCAAGATGAAAGGTTGAAGTAAAATAAATAATGGTGATCTGTTGACAATAATAAATTCAACAAAAGACCACAATGATGCCCTTGCATCCTGAACATTCATGAGTTCTTTTACAGTATGTGCTATACGTTGATACTGCAATGCAAGTTCAGTTTCAAAGCACACAAGCATTATTTTTAAAGCTATATAAAATAAAATTGACAAAAAACATCATTCATAATTTTAATTATATAAAATATTTTTTTAATAAAAATTAAATTAAAAACCTAAAAATAAAACTTTGAAAAAAGATTTTGATACTGTTGGTGAAGTTTTTGAGTCTCTGTTAAATGTAAAAGAGTTGGTACGTAAGTCAGACGATTGTTTAATATTGGTTAATTGAACAAATGTCAAACAAGTGGTCTTAACAGGTGGACTCATTGAATTTAATATAACTGACAACATGAATTTTATGTCACAAGATCTCATATTATGCATATCTAAAAAAAATAAAAAATAACTTACTTGAAAAAATATGAATGAAATTACATAATAACTTAATACCTTTCTTGCCAACCCCAACTCTAAAACAAAGTGGTAAAAATAAGTTCATGAGAAAACTTTCAGTCTTTACTTGTGAAGACATTATATTGTTCATACCTCCAACAGATTGTTCTAATGTATAATTTTCCTAAAAATTTATTGAGTATTTACATAAAATATATTTTATTTTATTATAAAACACACTGGTTCTTAAATAAAATATTAAATGCTAACCCCAATAGCTAATATATGAAGAGCCAGTAATCTTATAACAATAGCACAGAAGTGTGGAGGAGGAGTTTCTATAGGAATAGCAGCTTGCTGAAAGTTATCAGTTCCAGTACTGGTTGTACTACCATACTCACCAACAATTATACCCTGTAAATATATAAAAGTATGCCAATGAAAATACACTTTTACGATTTTATAATTTTATACTTGGCACGTAGAAACTAAAGTTTTGAAATGTGGTATGTGTACAATGAATGGATGTTCTGATAGAGTATCATATATTCCTTTAATTAGTTCTCCTGCAGCATACCAGTCTGTATATCTCTAAAATGACATAAAGAAATTAATAAAGTATAAATCTTAAAAAAAAAAAAAAAAAAAAAATGATTAGCAACTAACTCTTATTGATGGTTTTTTATATATTTTATTGAATGTTCTATCAAGTCTACGAAGAATACCCAATAGTGTAGGCCGTAAAGGTTCAGCTGCCCAATCTACTATTGGTAAAATATTAGTCATATATTTTAACAGCCCTTTACATGACATTGTTTCTGGATCATATGGAGATACTTTTAAAAGGCTGTGAGCTACTTCACCTAGTCTCTAAAATAAAAATAAAAATATTTATAACAAATAATTATTAAATCACTCCAACATAATAACATATTAATTAAAGCAACTAATACTAATAGAAAACACTTACAATATGCATGCGAGTATCTAAAATTTCAAATGGTTTCCCTTCTTGTGGATATTTTCTACTAAGTTCTATAAGACGAGCATGACATATAACCACAAAATCTGTAACAACTGATAACAATACATCTCTAGTCCGTCGAAATTCATTACGTAAAGCCTATATAGATACAATAAAATGTAAATTGATCAGAGAAAAAATAACAATTAAAACAATTGTATCTTACAGCACACTTCTCTTCTAGCTGAATCTCACAATCTAACTGGTCTCTTTCTAACAAGGTTTTATGAGATTTTCTTTCACTAAACATTTTTGAGTTTGTTTCCATATCTTTAGTTTCACCAACTCCACCAGTCGGAGAGCATAACCCTTTGCTACAATTACGCTGACTTGAATCCTTGGGATCTGGACTGGATTTTTGTGGCCCATTGTAATGCCTAAAATATAAGTATAAAGAATATTTCTGTCCTTATGGATTATTAGTCTACTTATTTGAAAACATACTTAGACAATGCTTCACTATTGTTTATCAATGTTTTTATAGAAGTTATCAACTGATTAATTACATCACGTTCAATTTCTCTGTACTTGGGCTGTTGTATGTGATTAAGGTAACATGGTAAAATAGCTTCTAATATTAACTAAAAATACATATTCCAAAAAAATAAATCAAGTGATAACTTGTAAGAAAAGTCTACAGGAAACAACATTATAGTGTTTCATAACTTTTTTTTAAAGAGCATTAAGGTGAAAACTATGAAAAACTGAGAATATATATTAAACTAAAAAATCAGTATCAGTGCTCTATTTCATACAAAATTACATTGATTTCAGAAAAGTCTTTTATATAAATATAGATTTTTTGTACAAAATAATAAATATGATATAAGTTTTACCAGCATTTGGTATGATCGCAAAGTTTCAGGTGAAAAAGCTATAACCATAACACATAATGAAGTGCAGTCTTGAACTGTAATAGTATCATCTTCATCTTGATAACAAAAATCAACTGCTTGCAGGGGTTTTTCCTCTTTAATTAATTCACTTATATGAATAGGGTCAGGTGATGGAGTTTCAAGACTCAAAATTAGTTTGAAAAAATAATTTGCTTCAACCTTTAACAAAATATTTAACTAAACATTAAAGATCACTATTTTATAGTTTTTAACATTTTAATCAATATTAGGATTGGGTTTGGTATAATAAAATATTTTTAAGCAAATTGAATGTTAAACAAGATGATTTTTTTAACCTATGATATATCATCTATCAATATTAGATTAGTAAAAGATATTAATTAAGTGACTAAATTTAAAATGGATAATTTTACAATTAATTTTTCTTTATAACAGAAATAATACTTTTGTCTTTTTCTTAAAGACACAGAGAAATTGGGATTCAAATAATTAAAACCGCATACTTTTGTACATATTACATGATTACAAATAGAAAAAAAGATTTTAGAAATACAAAAAAATATTTTTTAAATGTTATTAATAGCTTTCATGAATAATTGATTTTTTTTTTTTAGAAATAAGACTTTAATTACATAGATTATAAACCTACTATTAGTGATAGTTGTGTTATTTACAGATATATCAAAGTCTTCAGTTTTATTCTGAAATTTTAAACTCAATGCATTATTCTTTGGAGTATTTTTTCAACAAATAATTTTTTGTCATGAATGACAAAAATTGGTTTTATTAATCATTATAAAAATTAAATATTAGAATTACAATTTTATTTTAGTAAATAATTTATTACTATTATTATTCAAAATTATGAAGGTGTATGTGTTCATTAAAATAATATTATTTTAAATTTATTCAAACTTAAATCTTATAATGGTGTTTAGTGATACACAATTAAAATAATTATTTAAAATTTGATTCAACTTCTAATTTATTTTATATATAATGATATTTTTAGTCAATATATTGATTAATCAATATTAAACCGAATTCAATATCTCGTTATTGGTAACATTTTGATAAAATATCAATATTATTTAATATCAAATTGCCTCAATTTTTACCATCCCTAAACTATAACGTTAGCTCAGCTTATTTTCCCGTTTGATTTTATATTGTTAATCGGTTGAAAACTGATAATGTCAATAAGGTTATTATTTGTTTTTATTATTGATAGCGATTGTTTACTTAAAACAAGCAAGAGTTTGAAACTCGTAACACTTTCATAAAACTTAAGACATGGATGTATGTATCTATAAATATTTTAAATAACTTTTTTTTAGTTGAAACAACTTCTTAACTACTGAATTTCAAGTGCAATATTCTCAACAAAAATCATTTATACTTAAATCACCCTAATCATTAAGTAATACCTTATTGGAGTTTTCTGTATTAGTTGCATCATCCAAATCTAGTATACTAGAAGCACTGCCAAACATTTGCAATATAAAAGGCTTACGATTCATAAGATAAAATTGTTTAATAGTGTATTCAATGGATCTGGTAACAATTTTGTTCGTATGGTGGCTGGCATAGAGTTGAAGTAATGTAGGAATGATAAGTAAATATCTAGAAAAATTGTTAAAATCTTAATAAAATGAATGGAAGATTTTTATAAATTGTTTATCTTTTTACCCGTTACTAGAAAATATATTCTTAAAATTTCTTGCAGCATTTATGTATGTAGCCATTACATAGCGAAGAATACAAGAATCTTCACAATGCAAAGTTACTGCACCATTTAACACATTTAAAAACAAGTGAATATCACCTGAATAAGCAAAATTACCAGCCATGGCTTCAAACATTCTTGCTATCAAGCGAACCCACATAAATTTATGCAGCAAATCAAGTCCCAAAAGCTCCTATGTATCATATTAATATAAATAAAACAATTTTAATATAAGTGTTTTTATTTCACTAACTTTTCCCATACTCCCTCCTTTGTACAAATCCAAATCAGCGTCCAATGCTTTTCTAGGAAATGATGGAAGTTTAATTAATTCTTCATGCAAAAATACTACACGCTGTACAACCTAAAATTCACAGTATTTAATTATAAAGGTATCAATAATGATAATATCAGAAGTTATAACTGTCGTTAAGATAACACATTCATACCTATTACTGTTCGAACACATCAGTTTAATGAATAATATCAAACACTACAAAATCACTCATATCAAAAAATTCTATCATTTTCTTAAATTAATAATACCATAACTCTAATTGATATAATGAAGAAACTATAACCAATGGATGACTCTCAAAATGAAAAGCATAAATTTATAAATAATAAATTAATTAACAACAAGTGTAAAATTAACAGTCTTAGTAACACACTTAATAGTTATTAATAATTTAAGAGAAGAAAATTTCAATTAAAAAAAAAAAAAAAATAGGTTGTTTAGATAATAAAATTAATTTACTCGATTCCACAAGTAATGTACTC
Source organism: Daktulosphaira vitifoliae (assembly GCF_025091365.1). NCBI lineage: Eukaryota > Metazoa > Arthropoda > Insecta > Hemiptera > Phylloxeridae > Daktulosphaira > Daktulosphaira vitifoliae. The sequence goes on from NW_026099573.1 coordinate 2,030,450, forward strand.
ATTATCGTCAGATGAAGTATTTAATGAAACATAGAAGAGTTTAGTTAAAAACAAAAATGTAATCATTATCAATATTGAAGAATGACCTAAAGAGAGTATAATAACTAATTACTTAAAAATATCCCTTTATTTGTTGCAAATAAACTGCTAACTGATCTAGCTTTGAATTTAAATAATAATCAAACCAAAAGAATTGGCAAAGCTCGACAATGATCAACCATCATTAATAAAACTTTGACTATGCATCAGGATCCTATAACATTATTTAAATGTAAATCCAAAATCTGATCAAAAATAAGCAGAAAATTGTCTGAATAAATACAATATCAGCAAATTAAAATGAAAACGTTTAGAGACATTCTCCAACAAAAATATGCTGATAGTAATTAAATTCATTCATAAAATATTTTAATGGTATACTAATAATCTGTTTTAAAAACTAATAGCCATATGCTTTTTAATTTTGGTTAGTGTTGTCCATGTAATAATTGTAAATTAATTAATAATAATGTTAATATTGATAATAAGTGTGTTCTTCTTTTTCCTCGCCTTAATTCCAACTACTTGAGGTCGGCCACCCTTATCCTAAACTTCAACTTGACACGATCTCCCACATCATCTACGCTCAAATCAGCTGTTCTCATATCGCATTCAATAGCATCTCTCCATCTCATTTTTAGTCTTCCTTTACCTCTTCTTCCTTCAACATACATTTCTATAACTGTTCTTACAGCTTCCGATTCTTCTCTCCTCATAATATGACCAAACCACCTAAGTCTATTGTTGTAATAGGCCCTTCACACAACCGAACAAAATGTTTTTCTGTTATTCTTTCATCTTCTACCCACACACCAATAAATTACAAAACACAATCAACACTTTCTATCACTGACTGCAGATACACACACAACTCACACACATCCGTTCTTTCCCAACATGTACAACCCCGTAGTTTTATAAAATCCTTCTACAATGTCAGCAAAATAGCAACAAAGAATCTAAATAAATGTAAGGCCGATTGTCATGTACGTGTCTGGAAGGGGACTATGGAAGGACACCAAAGGACTCCATGGGCTCGTCTGACACGGCCCGTTTCGATCGTACTCCGGAACGAACACGTCCAGTTTTATAAGTAAACTCTGCATTTTTTTCTCTGTATCATCATTTATATAATATTGACAATATTTGAATTAGTGTGTACAAATATTTTATTTAAGTTTCATGTACTATTTCTTTTACTATATGAATCACTTTTGTGTAATAAGTGACAATAATTATATCATTTGATTATTGACATCAACTTGTTTTGTGTTGAAATTATTATTACATAAATCCTGTCTTCGGCATTAAGGATAACATAAATATTCAGGTAACACTATTTGAACTCAACCTGCATGCTTTATTTTACAACGGTAGACCCTCGATCCATACGCCCGAGTGAAGAGTCAGATCCCGCGTATTTCCCCATTAATTTCAATCCTAAATCCCCCCCTTTTCCTTTTCTTATTTTTGTTTTACAACACTATTTTCTCTTATCTTATCAACAATTGACGCTACACCTATACTCTCTTTTATATGTTCGTTCCTTATCCTTATCTTCTCTAGTCACTCCACTCATCCATCTAAGCATTCTCATCTCTGTTACACTCATACTCTGCTCTACTTTGTTATCAACTGCACAATACTCTGAACCATTCATCATAGTTGGTGTCATTACAGTCTCATAGAATTTACCTTTCAGCCTCATACTCTGTATACTCTGTCTTACTCCTACTTATTCTTAAACCTTTTTCTTCAAGAGCTGATCTCTACACCTCTAGCCACTGATTAATTTCTTCCATATTTTCTCCTATCAATACTATATTGTAAGCGAACAACATGCACCACTGCACCTCTCTTTATATTTCTCTAGTAATTTCACATCTTCTATTATATTAATGTACCTTTTTGGGACTCCTATTCTCATTAATGCCCACTTTAAAACCTCTTTCGGTACTCTATCATACGCTTTCTCCAAATCTATAAATACCATACACAGCTTTTTTTTCTTTTCCCTAAACTTTTCTATTAGTTGCTTCACACAAAATAATGGCTCCATTGATGACTTAACAGGTATAATTCCAAACTGGTTTTTAGATACCTAAGTTTCATTTTTTATTCCCTTATCTATTACCTTTTCCCAAATTTTCACAGTATGGATCATATTCTTTATGCCTCTATAATTCCCACACTCCTGTATGACTCTTTTACCTTTAAATATAAATAACATATAATAATAATAAGTGTAATAACTGTAATAAAATATTAAGTTTAGTTTCACACAAAGTTTAACACGGCCGCCGGGGATTGACGGCCGGTTATAGAAAGTGTACCGGAAATCATGTGAAAAAAAGAGGCACAGTACGGGATTAGAACCCGCGACCCAAGGCGTCGTAGAGACAAACCTTACCACTAGGCCACCGTGCACTTATGATTCAGATCCCGATACACTTTCATTTAGGTTGATAACGTGATGTGCGGCTGAGGGAAACACGGTACCGTGTCAAGTTCAATATTTTATTATATAATATTACTCTATTCAAATTTGATTTTTTTTGTATTAGATGAAAACTAGTTAAGTTCAGATGTATTTAATGCTGAAATTGACTTAGATAACTGTAATGTGTTTTGTCAAATGGAGAAATAATAATAAATGTATAATTGGTTTTTGTTATACACAAACTCAGTCATATTATTACCTATATAATACATAAAGACAGTTAAATGGATACTTCATAAATATACATTTGAAATGAAATTACAATATAACACTGGTTAATTTTATCAGTAATTATTATGGTTTATTATGTAATGACAGAATAGGGTATAGTGTGGCACAGTTGATCATTCAGTTGCTGCCTTAGTGCTGATGTTCAGCTGCGTTGTTTAATATTAGAACAACTTTATGATCAATATATCCATTATGATTTTTTTAATTTTTATAATATAATAACACTGATATTAACACTGCATTACAAATATTTTATGAAGTAATGTGAAATGACAACATGTATTTTGTCCAGAGTTGGGCAAAAACAAATCAAACTAATGAATAAAAAATAAAAGTATGAATAACTAATTAATTTGTGAATAAAGAATAATATTTTATTTTAAATAGTTTTAGTTGTGAATAAAAAATAAAAATTATTCTGAATAATTTAACTTATGAATAAATTGATTATTCTGAATAAATTAGTTAAATAAATTGTGAATAATATCCAATTTTGGTGTAACAAAATTATGATAAAAATATAATATACATAACAGAGCAAATAATTATAACAACAATAACAATAATTTACATAATAATAACAATAATCGTCACAAAAATATTAATTCATTTTAATTTTTAGTTTCTATTTTGTAATTCATAATTTAAATTTGATTTTAATACAACTTTATACTTAAAATATAAAAATGTTATTAAAGCTGTAAAACGCAGTTAAATAACATGTCGATATCGAGTGCTAAACCATTTAGATTAGTCTCATAGAAATTATTTATGATTTTTGGTTTTGACATTATCGATAGCAGATAATATAACAATAAGAAAGAAATATTAGTTTCAATGTTCAGTTAAGTTGTAATTTTAAATTATCTACGAATCATTTGAGATAAACACGACTATGATGAATAATGAATAACCGAATAATGAATAAAAAATGTAGAATAACTCGTTGAATAATGAATAATGAATAACTGTAAAGATTAAAATGATGAATAAAAATAATCTAGAATAATCAAATGAAAAATAAACGAATAAAGAATAATTTTTTATTCAAATAATCAATCGAATAATTTTTTATTCGAATAATGCCCAACTCTGATTTCGTCCTTTGAAAACAACAATGACTAATCAATTAACTATTTTGATCCTATATTAATAGTAGGTAAAAGCATACAGGTTGATGCAGTATACACTGGCATAAAGAAAGTGCTTGATAATGTGGACTTGTATATTTTAGTAAAAAAAACTAGAATGTAATGGTGTTATTAGATAAATGCTAAATTGGACTAAATGTAGAAAATAAGTAAAATTAGGCAATTTAATTTTGTTAAATATAAGAATTACATTTAGTGTACATTAAGGGAGCACTTATAGTTAGTCTTATTTAAACTCTCTATGGATAAATAAATGAATTAAAAATATATTTAAATATAGTCATTTTTTAATGTTTGCAGATGATTTAAAATTTTATAGGTCTGTTTATTCGCAATTAACATTAAAAAAGTGTAAATAAAATATAAAGATTCATTATAAAATAAATAGCTCAGAATTAATAATAGCAACAAAGGTAAAAAATTTGGGTATATTTATATCCAGATAGATCTGATGATCTATCTTTATTCTTGTACATTTTATACTTGAATATAGTTCAGTAGTTCAGAAACTACATCAAGTTGGATTAATAAATAAAATAGAATGTGTTCAAAATAGGTTTTTGTGAGTTCATACATATAAAAGAAACAAAACTACTGGTATATCTAAAAAAACTAACGTGTCATTTTGATATTGTTTCACTTGAAAAAAGAAGAAAAATACATGAATCTTTGCTGTTTATGTAACTGAATTTTTTAGTTGAGTATCCTGAATTTAGTCAAATATTTTTAAATATTCCTCAAAAGATCTTTCACTATTGTTTTTTTAGCTATTTATTGGCAAAATTATAGTTTATTCGCTCTGATTAAGAGTAGAATGTTAGTTACATGTAACTCGATAAAAAATGTTGATTATTTTAGAGACGATTTAACTAAGTTGAAATATCTTATTTATTTGTACCTTAGTTTCTAATTATTCCATTTGTATTAATTGTTAAAATATCCGTTTTGTAACCATTTTTGAACACATAATAATAAAATAAAAAATATTACCATGTCCACATTTTTTAAAATGGCCCAAGTTAAAAGCACTTTTCCTATTTCAATAAATTTGTGAATTAGTTCTTGACTCTGTAATTGATTAAATGCTTCAACAAGGTCCAATTGAATGAGCTCTAATTGAGGGTATTGTGATCTTTTGAAAAAGTAATAATCTCTGACATAGGAATTAGGATTATGAATTTGGCCTAAAAATAAATAAATTTTCATTAAGTGAAGTTTATATAAATTTTAATTGATTTGAATAAATATTAGAAATTGATTTAAAATCTCTAAGAGAGAAACAATTATAATAATAATAAAATAAAATTTAAAATCATACGTGTTTTGATGTTGACAAGAAAAAATTCTTTTTGACGTTCTTCTTGTATACCAAAGAAGTCTAAAGATTCTTTTAATATTTGAATAAACTGTGTATCTTCTTGAACAGGAAATTGTGATGGGATACCACCTGACATTTGTTCTAAAATTTGTTTAAATATAGTATTATTATTTTTATTCATCTATAGCTTGGACAGCTAGACTATTAATTTATAAAATACTATATTATCCACTTTTATATTAGTTCTGTTATCAAATAAAAAGGAAAAATTTAACTCATTTCTTTTAAATTTTACTGTTTTTCTATAATTCCTGTATTAAAATAAAATAAATTTATAAATGTTTGTTCATTGCCTAAATGAGCAAGATATGAAATTTTAATGTAAAAAAAATTAATGATCTTTTGTAAATTTAACGTTTTTATTAGCCAATTATAATAGATTACAAATTTAAAGCATAAGCACAACTTTTGATGTTTAAAATAATGTTTTTTGAAATTTATTACTTCTTAAAATTTGTTGTGGTGTCTCACAAAGATATCTTAGAAAATAAAATTTCTTTAATTATGTCCAACTACAAAGTCTTAATACACAAAAATTACTGGAAGATTAAAATAAGTACTATTAACATTTGGACAACATTCTCATAAGTGAATATATAATATAAATTTTTTTTGCAATTTCCAGTAAAGATTATTAAAGTTTATAGTTATTTAAACCAAAAATTCACAGAAGAAAAAACCCTATAATATGACCTATAACCGTATTATATAACCATATAATTATGAAAATTGCTTATTAGATGTTGTTGATGACAATGATAAATAAGTTCCACAACTACTTACCTTGAGGACCATGAACAACAACTTTTTTAGTCGATGGAACATTAGCAGTTAACAATATAGATCCATCACATTGTTCTTTGCGTAAAATTTGTTTCAAGTCTTTGAACATAATACCATGAACACTATGAACAACCTATATCAAAAAATTTAACATTTAATCAAAATAATTGATTTGAATATAAATTTAAATAAAATTTTTGATTTGATAATAAAAATTGGACCTACCATCCAAAGAATTGACAAAGCTGAGCCTATCATCGCTTGACCCTCCTCATGAGGAGACCTCACATAAAACATCACATATCCTATGATATAGTTATACAATATGAATGCTGCCTGATGAGGTAGCTTAGGCACAAACCGAATTAGGTGTCGTAACAACTTAAACATTTTTTCTTGGTTGTCACGAGTTAATCTTTCAAAAACAAAACGTAAAAACAAATTGCAATCTTCCACTAAACATGTCCAAATAACCTATAAAAATTTATATATATAGTTGTAATTTAGAAGAATGCTTAAAAAATGTCAGGAAATGTAAGAAAAAATTAAGGCACAATAATTTTATAAAATTCTATACATCTACAAATACTATGAAAACTTAAATAACTATTTATATAATGGAGAAATGAGTATCCAAACATAACACTAAAAACAGCTTATAAAAAAAATAGAATCGCTTCATTGATTTTTTGAACCTAGTTGAATTTTAAACAATTGACTAAATAGATATTTTTGAAACTTTGAGTGTAAGGTAAAGATTATTGCCGAGTATTATAAAAAAATTATAAAATTGCGTAGACTCTAGCTTTAGAGGCTATAATATATATTTAAGCTGTGATGCTTAGCTTAAAATCTATTAATTCATTTTGCAGTTATTTTTTTTTTTTTTGTCTGGTACGCCAATACCAAACTGATTTTCCTCAATAATATATTATATATTATAAATCATTACACTAGTAATAAAAACTTGTATTATATAATTAGAAACTTAGAAACTATGATTAATTAACAAATATTTTATACCTTACCTCATAAGCAGTTTCATATACTGAAGTGCCATCATCAGTGACAGCTGGATCATTAAGCAAGGATATAATTTCAACTACAGCTGAACATAAGGTTGATGGGAAAAGAACAGTTACTGTTGGGACTGAATGATGAGTAATAACACGAGTCTGATTTTCATGCTCATCTATTTCTAAGTTCATAGTTTACTTAATAATTTTTCAGAAGAAAAAAGGAAATGTTTACCTTCATCATATTCTAAATCAGATAAACCATGGTGCATTTGTTCATGTGCTGCTTGACTGTTAATTGGTATAGCAGTTACAAGGAAACTTTCTCGTTCATTTCGTCTCTGATCTTCTTTGGCTTCAAGAGCCATTTTTATTAGTTCTGTTTGTTGCTTTTTTCTGGTTTTAGTAGCAGTGACTAACGATCTCTGCAAGAAGAAATAACAATACTTCTAACTATTTGAAAACTTAGTTAAATTAAAATTCAGATAAAATTTAAGAATACTCATCATAGATATATATTTAAAACCTTTTTATTTGCTATCATTCTTAAATTTACCATAAATAATCAACTAATTTGCCACATAGCTATTTTTAATAATTATTATTCTCAATTACATTAAATGTATAACTGTGTATTGTATACATAAGTATGATAGCTTAGCTAACAAATGTTTTGAAGTTTTAAAAATATTTCGTCTATTATTTTAAATTCGCCAGTTACAGTGTAACTATTCCAAATACTTTTAACACTTACATGAGTATCTTGTCCAATGGCAACTTCTTCTACTTTAGTTTCAACTTGTGGCATCCAGGGAGGATCCACAGTTGGTAGACATTCTATACCAATTTTGGGTGAAGTTAAGGTAAATTCTATACCAGGAGGAGGGACCCTAAACAAATTATGAGCACCTTCTTCCATTCGTGGCCATGGTTGGTAGCGATTTTTCCAAAGAACATGAAACCTAGCATAAATATTTAAATTAAATTGATATTTAAAATATTGATTATAGTTAAAAAGATAAAAAAAACATTGAGATTTCTCTAACACTTGGAGATTAAGAGTATAAATACATGATTTTGTATTAAACTACTATTTTAGAAAAATAAAGATAAAATACTACTAGCTACAACCTTGTTAATAATAATAAAAAATATTAATTTTCAAAAATATATATATACATATTGTATATATGTATGTATATATATGTGGAATTAAAATAGAAAAAAATCCTTTGCATTTCAAAAAAATATATATTATTAAAGTCTTGCATTACATTGTTCTAATTAATTAAACAAGTCATCTTTATTTAAAAAATAAATTGACATAAAAAAAAAAAACGATAGCACAGTATTGCCGTGGGATAAGTATACATGATATCTGACAGTGATTAAAATCACTATCATAAGGAATGCTTCAATGTAAATCTGTAGATAGTATTTAAATTTAAGAAATTAGTGGATTATTCAAAAGGCAAAATTAACTCATACTTCCTTTATTATTCCTGATTAGTAGTTTTTTTATTTATAAGTATAAATATTTATTATAGAAATTAAATATAATATGAAATTTATATTTAATAATTATTACGAAAAAATTATAAAGTAGTTGTTACTTTAATGGGAAACGTAAAAAAATTTGAGGCTTGATACAAAACTTTTAAAGAAATTTTTTAATTTCCTATTATTTAATGACTTATAGCCCTTTTAGTGACATAGCATCGGTTCTAGTCCTACCTGCTAACTCAACAAAATACAGTAGGCTGGAATATTCTCCTTTTAGTTTTATTTTAAGTTAACTTTGAGCCAACCTTCGTACAGAGTGGACTTGCTAACTATGACAACGTGTTCAAAATTTTTTAAGTGAAAATTATTTTGTAAATTGTGAATTTATTTACAGTGTAATGGATAAAAAATCTTCAAAATTTAGTTCTGTACGGTCATGCAGATAAAAAAAAGAAGAGATTTTCCGCTAATTAATTTATTGCAGAACAAGAAACCCGATTCATTAGTGCATCTGCAGCAAAATTAAATCATTCGCAGTATGACGAAGTTATAATTAATAACAATTACGGTTATTGTATTTTAGAATTTTTTTCTGTTTTTACCACGCTTTCAACATTGATTTTGTGCTCTACATGTAAGAAAGATATACAATTTAGTCGTGCAGCTGCTCGTGGGTTAGGGTTCAAAATTGCTTTACAATGTGAGTGTGAGGAAATAAGATATATTCAATAATCGCCCTTCATAAACAAAGCATTCGAAGTGAATTGTAGAATTGTAGCAGCTATGAGATTACTAGGAGTTGGAAGAGAAGGTATAAACATATTTTGTAGTATAATGGACATTTGTTAAGGCTTAACCATTGGTGCATATTTCAGTTGCCTTGACAATTTATACACGGCCGCATCAGCGGTTTACAATTAAGTTATATCAAAAGCCGTAAGAGAAGAAAAGGAATTAATAGTAGATCCTGATCCTCACGCTAATCCTAATCATATAACTGTTTCCAGCGATAGCACGTGGAAAAAACGAAGCTTCAATTCTCTCTTTGGTGTTACTACGCTCGTCGACAAGTACAGTAAAAAAGTTATTGATACGATAATAAAATCAAGTTTTTGTCATGAGTGTAATTTATGGGAACACAAAAAAAAAAAAATGATGACATCCAAGCTTATCGAGATTGGTGTGAAGAAGATTGTACTATAAATCATAAAGGAAGCGCCGGAAAGATGGAAGCTGACGCGGTTGTTGAAATGTTTGGGAGGTCGGAAACCAAGCATAATGTCAAATATATCCAATATATCGGAGATGGTAATTCAAAAACTTTCAAAGGCATTCTTGATATGATCCCTTACAATGATAACCCGGTAGTAGAAAAAAGGAGTGTGTTGGGCATGTTCAAAAACGCATGGGTTCACGATTACGTAAAGTAAAAAAAGAGAATAAAGATATTGGTGGCAAAGGCGCTGGTAAACTCACTGATAAGCTAATCAATGAATTGTCTTTATATTATAGTTTGGCAATTCGTCGCAATCCAAATTCTGTTGAAGACATGAAGAGAGATGTATGGGCAACCTTTTCTTTTTTTATAAAATTTCAACTAACGAAAATCCTCAACACATGAATTGTTTACCTAGTTGCTGCAAGTATCTGAAGGCAATGGAAGACGGTACTATTGACGAATTTGACCACGATCCTCCTCTAAATAACAACGTTATAGAAGTAATAAAACCAACTTATGAAAATTTATCAGCAGGCAGTTTATTGGAACGATGTTTGGGTTCTGAAACCCAAAATAATAACGAATCTTTCAACTCATTAATATAGACTTTTACTCCGAAGCATATTCATGCTGGACCAAAAACAATTGAAATTGCCACTTTCTTCGTAGTTTGTATTTTTAATGAAGGTTTAATACCTATATTAAAAATCTTAGATGTTATGGGAATGACGATTGGTCCAGATGCTAATGCTTTTGCATCGAGACGAGACGAAGCATATTTAGAGCGTTCGGAACTCCTGACTTTAGGGGCGTCAAAGGAGGGTAGAACTGCTCGTCTTTAATAGAAAACATCGGAAAATAAATGTTTTGAAGTAGAGAAAGGTTTTTTTATATGGGGCAGGAATCGCCGATTAAAAATATTTAAGTATTCTGTATCATTTTATTAGTAAAATTACCGAAAACATGTCTCAAAACTTTGAACGCGTTTTTCTCGAAACTACTTTTTTCGAACTGGCGTACACGATATCTAGAGTTATAATGAACCGATTTACTTCAAATTTGGAGAGAATGTTCTTTATATATCCCTTTATAACTTGTCCCTTGCGTAAAGCTATAACTTTTCATTTAGTATTTTTAAAAGATTCGAAATAGTTAAAAATTGTTATGAAAAAAACATTTTTTTTTTAAACATTCACCATTTTATCAAAAAATATTTTTTCAACTAGTCCAAGGGCCATGACAGCGGCATCTATAATAATTAAGAATCCGTTTGCTTTTTATTCTTCAGATTATCAGAAGGGTTGGTATCATGCACGCCAAGGCACCCTCTTTTTTTGGACCCCCCACTTTGACTGCTCATAACTTTGTAAATTTTAATTTTTTTTATAATAATAAAACATTAATAAACAAATGATAAAAAAATTGATACTAGAAATATTTTTTGTTTCCTTTGTACAGCGCTTCAAAAACCGGGCGAAATTCATGTCTCTACACTAGAATACCCCTTTAATTAGATAATTTTTTATTTTATAAACTAGTTAAATGTGTATTTTGCTATTTAAAAAATATTAAAATAAAATAATATTGACACCCCTATATATTATAGAAGACGATTCTAAAAAGTAGTTATTAGCTGATAAATCAAGAATGATATTTAACTAAAATAACTCAAATATTATTTTTTCAATATTGTATTTACTTTGAGATTAATAGAGTGGTTTATGATAGACTATCACCTTCATTGTATATATAATTTTATATTCAGTAAGTAAGGGAACAAGTTTCTATTGTTCATATTGTTTAACACAATTGACCTTTTTCCTTACTTACTGAACACTCTGCAAATATATAATACAGATGGAAAAGAACTACTGCTCATATAACAACTTACATAACTTTTGAAAATAAAAATTTTGTTGTGCAATTTTTAATTTTTTAACTCCAACTTATTAGAGACAAAAAAATTTTAGTCAAAGTTTTATTATTCAAAATTTTAAAATGGCCCTTCTTTAGTTATTTTCCTTACAATAATATGTTGTTGTGTTTATAAAATTGTTAGGCAAATACTTATTGAGTCACAAGAATTTTAATACATATAGTATTATGTAGTGTGGAGGGAAATTTCACTACAAATATTCACCAGTATGAAATGCATATTGAGGGATTTTGGCAACTCATTATCATTCACTTGTGTTTAAAGATAAATGAAACTTAAAGTGATTGCTTAACTTGTTGAATTATTTTTACTTACTTTAAAATGGCATTAGCCCTAATAGTAGTATCTTTACTTGTTAGACTATTATTCATAACTTCAACACTTTTATGGGGTGCTTTAAATGCAGCTATTATAAATAAGGCTGATGATGAAGCTACCAGTTCTTGGTTGGAGTCTAAGAGAAATTCCCAAGCAATAGGCAATACATCTAAAACCTGTTCTTCTGTTAAAACAACTGCAGCTTTTATCATCAATGACATTGAGCAGTGGAACAAATTGTGTACCTAGTGAAGTAAAATTGTTTATTGATTTCAGATAAACTAAACTTTATATTAATATTTACTTGATTTTTCATATATTTTAAAATTAAAGGAGTATCATGATTGACATTTCTCTGATTATGGTTCTCTTTTTTCTCTTGAATTTTTGAGTCAGATTTTAGTAAAAGTTTTTTACTATTAGAAATATTTTCACTGATATTATATAAATGACTAGAACTAAAATTAAAAGTAAATTATTTTATTCAGTACATAAAATTAAACAAATAAGTTACATCAAATAAAGTTTATTACTTTTCTATTTTTCCAAGACTATCTTTACGTTTGTTTGGAGAAGTCTGACAGCTAGAAATTTGTAAATTCTTTTTGGTCTCAACTTTTGTTATTTTAACAAACTCGTCTAGTTCAGCATTTTGCTCTAAGGAACTCATCAAACCAAATTCTTCACCGTATAACTAAGAAAACATAAATATACAAAATTTTATTTAAGTTATAGATGGTGATATTACTTTTCTAATGGCTTTGATAAGCCTTGAACAAGATCGCATATAACGTTTATAGCACAATGGATGGCAAAATGACTGATGAGTACAGTTATAATCAAATGACTTATTGATTTGAATAACAGACTAAAAAAAAAAACAATCATAATGTTAAATACTTTAATTATTATTATTAATTTTTTAATGCATACTTTTAACCAAGGCATAAAGTATGTAGTGTCATCAGTTTCATTACTGTCACAAGGACTTACTGGTATGTGTTCATCACTCATCATTGCAGCAGATTCTTCTTCACCACTAGCATCTCCAGTGATACCTGCTGCACATCCATCCGAGGTATCACTTCGATCTTAACAATTAGTAAATGCAATTCTTAGTTGCAAAAAAAAAGCAAAATAATGCCATCTAAGTTAGTGCTCAAGCTCATTTTTTCCAATGCTTAAAAGTTAAAAGAAAAAGTCAAAAAGTTTTTTTAAATAAGCCCATTCTCCAAATTTTTCGATATTTTGTCTTTACTATAGAAAATTATAAAGATGAGCTTGATAGAGGTAGTGAATAAAATAATATTTATGATCTTAAATATTGGAACAATGATGATTTCAATAATATTCAATATATTATTAAAATTTCATGGTATATGAACTAAAATAAAACCGAAATCAGCTTAGTTTTGAGGTATTTATTTTAATTAGTATTAATTGATATCTGACAATGATTAAAATCACTGACATAAAACACTTTGATATGTATTTGAAACAAATTATTGCGAACAATAATAATAGATTACAATGAATATACATAAACAATGAGGAAATATCATTTCTACGAATGATATACTATTGAAAATCTGTATTGCTTTTGTAAGAATACTTAATACTTTATAAAATAAATGTATTTTCAATAAGAACCTTACTGTAAATAGCCAAGTTTTAACCCTTTTCCTCCTAAAAGAGTTCATCTATGAAAGTAATAATATATACATTGTTGCTAATTTTGCTCTTTCTTTAGTTTATTAACATCAGGTCTGGCGCTTTTCAATGCACTCAGATTTAAATATGAAATTGTTGGTTGTTGTTTTTTGGGAAAATGACAGAGATATGTGTTTTTACACATATCTTATAACCACTAGAATAACATTCTAATTAAGGTACAAATTTATTTTAAATAAAAAATTAAATAAATCAATTTAACCTTTGAAATTATTGAAATAATGTCATGTAGCCAAAGCTTTAGATAAAAAAAAACTTAATTAAAAAATATTAAAAGAATTGATCATTATTGTTAATATTATTTAAAATTAAATATTTATTTTAAATATTTAACTGAAAAAGATACAAAAATTACTAAAAATTTATTGATAAGTATTTAGGGAACAATGTTATAGTTATAAACACTAATTACATACCAACACTCGACCGAAAAATATTCAATACCCCTAATGACCTTATAATCTCGTTAATTGTCATACTTTCCAATTTACACAAATTTAATAACGAATTTTTCAGAGTTCCAAGATCCCAATTAATTAAATTATACTTATTTTTAAAAATTTATTTTGCTACTCTTAATTAAGTTCTTTGTAATTATTTAAGTTTTTAATTTGTTATATGGTTTTAATGAAGTGATTATATGTTAATAAATATTTAGCAATGGGAGATTTATCAACTTCTTGATTTTTAATGTTTCTTTAAAGTTTTCGTAAAATCTGACCTGTTTCTTATTGTTTGTCTTATCTGCCATCTTCTATATTTCTTACATTATTACTTTTAAATGTTATTAAAATAATTTTCCGTGGAAGGGAATAACAATACTTCCACAGCCACTCTGCCAATCGTAAGAGGCGACTAAAGAGATTGTGTGAGGTCAACAGCAGGAGTAAAATTTTGTCAAAAAGTATGAGGAGTCCACCTTGGATGTACATGGAGACAACAAGTAAGGAAATAAAGTTATTAAAAACGGAGAAGGCCTAAAGAATAAAGTGTTTAATACCAGCAGGTAAACTTGTGTGGTAATTGATTCACTAGGCATGTGTATAGGCTAGGGAAGATCAAAAAAGTCGATTTTCGAAATTTTAATGAGAATCATATAAACTTTATTATATACATTAAAATAGGCATTTTGTGAAGATTTTAAATTTTAAAAAAATTATTACTGGTTGTTCAACGCGATTTTAGTATTTTGACTAAAAACACCACCAAAAACAGCCTCTGTTATTAACATTGTTATTAAAATCTTAAGTTACACCTTAATTTAACGATGGATTTTTAGAATTATAATCAAATTTTATAATAAGTTCAATTGAGTAAATCTTTTTAACAACTTTCTTTTGTTTGGTTCATTTAGTTAAAGAAAATCATTAAAATTAATTAAGTTCTCAATATTTCCATTGTAGAATCTTTTTAAACGCCAAAAGTTAATTAGAAATGATTCCTATGATTTTTATTTAAGTGATCTATTATGATAAAAATACAAAAAAATCGAAATTTTCTGAAAAATGTACTGTAAATAGTAATTATAAAATTTCCAGATTGCATATTAATCTTAACAATTTCATTTTTTTCTATTTAATAATGTCGATTTCAAACTTGCAAGTTGAACTATAAGTTATGGTAACAAATTCATTTTTTTTTTATTAAAACTTTCACTTTAAAGGACAAAAAAAAAGTAGGTTTAAAATGATTACTTTTAACATATTAAAAATCAAAATCAATAATAATTTGAAAACAATTATATAATATATAATTTTATAAAATATTTTTGAATTTAAGAATTACTAATCTGGATATAATTAAGGAAATAGTTGATGTTGCTTTTGTAACTATCCACCAACTTCTTAAAATTAAATATTATCTACAGATTTGCATCGAAGCGTATCTTATGATAGTGATTTTAATCAGATTAAATCTATACTGGACCCAACTATTCAACGTCCCCACTATGCCGCGACCCAACTGTGTTGGGTTTTTTTTGTGTCAGTTACCACTTTTTCTCAGCTCTCACCGAACCCATTTCTTTCAACGATATGTCAAAAGATCACAAATCGTATCTAGACATTACCTTCAAAAATTGAAAAAATTTCCCTCGTTCCACGTAAATGGGGGAAACCTCCATTTATCATATGATAAAGCACGTAAAATCTCAAATATTTCAATAACCGTAAAATCATAGTGGTTAAAACTAATATTAGAACTATAATAAGGAACAAGATTTGTATAACACCAGAAGGGATGTTAAATGACTCAAAATGTTATTTAAAAAACCCAGCACAGTGGGGTTGTGGCATAGTTGGGTCCAGTATAGATGATATCTGACAGTGATTAAAATCACTATCATAAAAAACGCTTCGATGCAAATCTGTAGACAGTGTTTAATTAAAAAAAATAAATTTGTTAAAATAACATATTTTTGAATACGGTAGCCATTTGCGCATAGAAGATAGGTCGTCGGGACAAATTTTTTTTTTCATTTTATAGTACATAAAAAAAGCTTTAATTTGATATATGTTTAAAGGACGCAGTATTTCCGGAACATTTTCAAAA